>NW_027127677.1:52500-127500 GCF_037325665.1 Littorina saxatilis | reverse complement strand
GCTATTCTGGGTGTATCTAGCGCCTGTTTTTAAAGCGACTAACTAGACCCTCCTGAAGCTATTCTGGATGTATCTAGCGTCCGTTTTTAAAGCGACAAACTAGACCCCCTGAAGCTATCCTGGGTGTATCTAGCGTCTGTTTTAAGCGACTAACTAGACCCTCCTGAAGCTATTCTGGGTGTATCTTGCGCCTGTTTTTAAAGCGACTAACTAGACCCTCCTGATGCTATTCTGGGTGTATCTAGCGCCTGTTTTTAAGCGACTAATTAACTAGACCTCCCTGAAGCTATCCTGGGTGTATTTAACGCCTGTTTTTACCGGACTAACTAGGCCCTCCTGAAGCTATTCTGGGTGTATCTAGCGCCTGTTTTTAAAGCGACTAACTAGACCCTCCCGGTGCTATTCTGTGTGGATCTAGCGCCTGTTTTAAAGCGACTAACTAGACCCCCTGAAGCTATTCTGGGTGTATCTAGCGCCCGTTTTTAAAGCGAATAACTAGACCCTCCTGAAGCTATACTGAGTGTATCTAGCGCCTGTTTTTAAAGCGATTAACTAGACCCTCCTGAAGCTATTCTGGGTGTATCTAGCGCCTGTTTTAATAGCCACTAACTAGACCCTTCTGAAGCTATTTTGTGTGTATCTAGCGCCTGTTTTTAACCGTCTAACTAGACCCTCCTGGTGCTATTCTGGGTGTATCCAGCGCCTGTTTTTAAAGCGACTAACTAGACCTCATGAAGCTATACTGGGTGTATCTAGCGCCTGTTTTTAAAGCGACTAACTAGACCCTCCTGAAGCTACTCTGGATGTATCTAGCGTCCGTTTTTAAAGCGACTAACTAGACCCCCTGAAGCTATCCTGGGTGTATCTAACGCCTGTTTTTAACGGACTAACTAGACCCTCCTAAAGCTAATCTGGGTGTATCTAGCGCCTGTTTTTAAAGCGACTAACTAGACCCTCCTGGTGCTATTCTGTGTGTATCTAGCGTATGTTTTAAAGCAACTAACTAGACCCCCTGCAGCTTTTCTGGGTGTATCTAGCTCCCGTTTTTAAAGCGACTAACTAGACCCTCCTGAATCTATACTGAGTGTATCTAGCGCCTGTTTTTAAAGCGACTAACTGGACCATCCTGAAGCTATTCTGGGTGTATCTAGCGCCTGTTTTAATAGCGACTAACTAGACCCTCCTGAAGCTATTTTGTGTGTATCTAGAGCCTGTGATTTAACTGTCTAACTAGACCCTCTTGGTGCTATTCTGGGTGTATCTAGCGCCTGTTTTTAAAGTGACTAACTAGACCTCATGAAGCTATACTGGGTGTATCTAGCGCCTGTTTTTGAAACGACTAACTAGACCCTCCTGAAGCTATTCTGGATGTATCTAGCGTCCGTTTTTAAAGCGACTAACTAGACCCTCCTAAAGCTATTTTGTGTGTATCCAGCGCCTGTTTTAAAGTGAGTAACTAGACCCTCCTGGTGCTATTCTGGGTGTGTCTAGCGCCTGTTTTTAAAGCGACTAACTAGACCCTCCTGAAGCTATTTTGGGTGTGTCTAGCGCCTGTTTTTAACGCGACTAACTAGACCCTCCTGGTGCTATTCCGGGTGTATCCAACACCCGTTTTTAAAGCGACTAACTAGACCCTCCTGGTGCTATTCAAGGTGTGTCTAGCCCTTGTTTAAAGCGACTAACTAGACCCTCCTGAAGGTATTCTGGGTGTGTCTAACGTCTGTTTTTAAAGCGACCAACTAGACCCTCCTGGCAGTGCTATTTTGTGTGTATCTAGCGCCCGTTTTTAAAGCGACCAACTAGACCCTCCTGGTGCTATTCTGGGTGTGTCTAGCCCCTGTTTAAAGCGACTTACTAGACCCTCCTGAAGCTATTCTGGGTGTATCTAGCGCCTGTTTTTTAAAGCGACTAACTAGACCCCCCTGGTGCTATTCTGGGTGTGTCTGGCGCCTGTTTTTAAAGCTACTAACTAGACCTTCTTGGCTCATTTCTGGATGTGTCTGGCGCGATTGAGTAGACCTACCCGTATAAAGGTAAGATCGAACAGTGCCGATCAGTCTGTGGACAGATGTCGTCAAGCTTGTTCATAATACACTGAGCCGGCTTTCGCTTGAATGTGGGCGCGGCACACACACTCTCTCTCTCACACACACACACACACACACATTATTCCACCCCGCGCTTTTAACAGGGTGGTAGTGAAATTTTGTTCTTGCCTTGGGCATGCCAGAGCGTGTTCTGAATTATCGCGAAGCAGCGCCTTTGGCTATATTCACTGCCAGACTGTCACGCAACAATAACTGTTTGTGCCGTGCCGTGGTAAATTCTGTGATCGGTGTGTCTGTGTGTACAGCGTTATCAAAATTTGTCGTTCTATGCGGGCTTGATCGATGTGTCCATTGTATGATTGGAATATGTCTTCAGTCTGAAATAGTCAGCTGTTCAGTTTTTGAGGAATCGACGTGTGTTAGGGGTTGAATAAGGTGAGTCAGTGTTTCTATAATGTTGACTCTGAATATGCATGTATGTAATATGTGATACAGAGGTATCTGTGTGTTGTTGGGTTTTTTAATTGTTTTGTTGGTCAATGAGTGCTTTCTTGGAGAAAACTGAGTTGTGAATGCATGTTTGACGATCTGGAAATTAGATGTATTTTTGTGTTGAGGTGTGTGTGTGTGTGTGTGTGTGTGTGTGTCTGTGTGTGTGTGTGTGTTTGTGTATGTGTGTGTGTGTGTGCGTGTGTGTGTGCGTGTGTTTGTGTGTATGTGTGGTTGTGTGTGTGTGTATGTGTATGTGTGTGTGTGTGTGTTGTGTGTGTGTGTTATGTTGTGTGTGTGTGTGTGTATGTGTGTTTTTGTGTGTGTGTGTGTGTGTGTGTGCTTGCAAATGTGCTTACGTGCGTGTCTATCGTTGTATATGTCTGACTGTCTGTCTGTCGGTCTGTTTGTGTCTGTGTTATTGTAAAAGTGTGTGTCTTCGTATGCATGTCTCTTTCACACACACACACACACACACACACACACACACACACACACATCCACACCTTTCTCAACAAACAAATACAATGTACCTGTGTTCTCATATCGTTCGTTAGACAATCTGCCTGTTCGCACGTTCCACAGAACAATGTTCCCACTGTGAAACTGCACTCCTTTTGCACAATAACAAATGTCCATTTGTATCGATCGTGTATTCACCAGGAAATCAGCACAATCATTCAGGCGCCTGTTCACACACACACAAACACACACACGCACCTAAAGTGTGGATGGTTACCTAAGAGGCGGCACTGGGTGCAGTGCCTTTCTAGTGCACTTGCACTACAACAGCACTGGGTGCAGTACTCGCTCCGGCATCGAAGAATTTTGCACTAAAAAATGCACAAAATTTGACCTATTTCGTCGCCTATAGAGGACGGAAAGAATGTCATTTTGAACATTGTTATGACATTCTTTCCGTCAAAAAAGTCAATTTAACGGTGTTAAATGAAGCGACCATCCACACAATTAGGTTGCCATCCAGAGTTTAGGTTGCCATCCACGTGTGGATGGTTGCCTTATGGTGATTTAGGCAACCAAACCTGTGGAAACGGGGGTACACACACACACACACACACACACACACACACACACACATACCTATTTCTTGGATTTTGCTACCTAAGAAAAGGGGCATTACCACCCACCTAAGATTATTAATCAAAACAGTTTTTTGGAGAAATGCTCTGTTTTCTACAGTCATATGGGCGACAAAAACCCAGACTCATCAAATTTTAGTGAACTCACTCGACAGCACTACTATTCCAAATTTGGTTACCTAAAATTCAAACTTTAATCAATCGATTTGGCCAATTAACAAAAAGAAAAGATGGGCAAATGGGTCGCAAAATGTTTGTCAGAAGTCAGGAATATTGCCAATTTAAAGATTTGGTTTCATTACCACGGAATTTTGGTGGTAATTAAAAACCTTCTCTCCGGGTATACAGTCGTATTCTGGCCTTGCACTTAAAAAAAGCAAGAATGAAATTCGTTGGAAAAATTGTTGTAACTACTCTTCGGTAAAACATTGATGAAAGCTTCTTTGTCAAAACATTCTTTAGAACCTTTTCTAAGATCCCCAAAAAAGATTTCTGCCAAAACACGTAAAAAGTGCATTTTTGAAGATATTTTTCTTTGTCTCTAAAATCGGTGGTAGTGAGTCTGGACGGTTGCCTAAGAAATACTGAAACAACTTTTTTATGTTTCATTTTCACCCAACCATTATGCCTTGGACGTTTAGAGATAACTATGATGAAGCGATCTCCGTTGACTTTTTTTGTGATGGGAATCAATTTGTTCCTGTAATGCCACTGGTCGTTTTCATACGCAACCAAATCCAACCAACTTTACTACCACGAGTTCATGTTTTACAAAAACACCTTGAATGGCCACCAACTTCCACCCATGTTGTTTTTACTCTTATTCTAGTCTATTTTAGATTAAATATCAATCATCTTTTTTGATGATGTGCGTTTGGTTTTTTTACTGTGAAAATATTTTACGTCTCTAGGTAGCCGTTGTCATGGATTAGGGTTAGGGTTAGGGTTAGGGTTAGGGTTAGGGTGATTTTTTTTTTCTTCAAATGTCATGTTTACGCAATGCACTTATCTATTACAATACCGGGCAGTAAAACTGCTGGCCGACAGTTGAGCAATATTTATGTCAGTTTTTTTCTGGTTTTTTTTCGTCTGTAGTCTTTGACCTCATACCAACTGCACACAATATCCATAGAGTACGGTTTTACCGACAGTTGCAATGTTAAACATAGACGTGAATGGCCCGGAAAATATTTAATTATGATTTTAGAAACAAATTTGTAAAAACGGGTTTTTTTAAAGTAAAAAAGTAAAAAGCTGTAATTCAGCACAAATGAAACCATTAAGCTATTGTCGTCCTCCACTGTGACCCGAAGACCAAGTCGGTTAGAAGTTACAATTTGTTCGGTCATTAAACCTTGTCTGCCGATTTGATATATCTTGGGGCTTGACGGAGACTGACTTGTCTTGTGCAAAATGATGACTGTGACGGTTTCAGTTCTGCCCGGTATCATGTTGGAAAATATTTCTTCCCATGCACTCGTATAATTTCCAGTTAATCTGCAATTGTGCGAACAATTTGGCAGCAGGCACCTTTGAACTCTTCACTTGAACAAATTTATTGGTAAATATTTAAACTTTTTTTTTTAAATAATGAATTTGATGCTTTAAAATCATATTTAGCGGTTCATTGTCAGTTTACAAAACATATCGTATGACATTGAAATGAACTGATTAATTTTGACAACAAAAACGAAAAACACCACAATAACAACCATTACAAACAAACAAACAAACAAACAAACGAAGCACACACACACACACACAAACAGTGACTAATGACACTGACACATTTTTTTTATGCAATTTATATTGCGCACATATTCAAGGCGCATGGATTTATTTATGCTGTGTGAGATGGAATTTTTTTACACAATACATCACGCATTCACATCGGCCAGCAGATCGCAGCCATTTCGGCGCATATCCTACTTTTCACGGCCTATTATTCCAAGTCACACGGGTATTTTGGTGGACATTTTTATCTATGCCTATACAATTTTGCCAGGAAAGACCCTTTTGTCAATTGTGGGATCTTTAACGTGCACACCCCAATGTAGTGTACACGAAGGGACCTCGGTTTTTCGTCTCATCCGAAAAACTAACACTTGAACAGGAGAAAATTGCTAATGCCCTGACCCAGAGTCGAACTCGCAGCCTCTCGCTTCCGCGCAAGTGCGTTACCACTCGGCCACCCAGTCCCTTGTCTTTATATATAAAAAAAAAATAGAGGATCTGTCAGTGTCATTGGTCCTTACATTGAACGTTTGGTTTGGGGGCTTGATAGGTCTACTCAATTTCTGGTAAAGTTTTGAAAATAAATTCAGCAGGAGCGTTTACTTTACACTTTCTGTTCTCAATAGAAAAAAAACCCACTAAAACATTAGTAACATTTCCACAAGTGCAAGTAACATTTCCACAAATGCGAGTAACAATCCACAATATTCTTTAGGTTACATTCCATTGTGGGTAACAATCCACAAATAAGGTAGCAATCCAGATCTGGAGTGAAGGAACCATCCACTGTGATAGGACACAATCCACCAGTTAAGTTGCCATCCACATGTGGATGGCCACCTAAATAGGCCTTAGGTCGCCAATGGTGTGGAAAGCAGAATGCACACACACACACACACACACACACACACACACACACACACACACACACACACACACACCAGTATGAGACTTGTGCTAGGTTATAAAGTATCAGTGCTGGGGCGGACTTGTTCATATACATAATAAATAATAATTGTGTTCGACCTACATTTTTGAGTCACTTGAGAAAAAGTGACTCTATGTAATCGGTCAGTGTTAGTCTGTCCGGCCGGCCGTCCGGCCGGCCGTCCGGCCGGCCGTCCGTAGACACCACCTTAACGTTGGACTTTTCTCGGAAACTATCAAAGCGATCGGGCTCATATTTTGTTTAGTCGTGACCTCCAATGACCTCTACACTTTAACGATGGTTTCGTTGACCTTTGACCTTTTTCAAGGTCACAGGTCAGCGTCAAAGGAAAAATTAGACATTTTATATCTTTGACAAAGTTCATCGGATGTGATTGAAACTTTGTAGGATTATTCTTTACATCAAAGTATTTACATCTGTAGCCTTTTACGAACGTTATCAGAAAAACAAGGGAGATAACTAGCCTTTTCTGTTCGGCAACACACAACTTAACGTTAGGCTTTTCTCGGAAACTATAAAAGTGACCGGGCTCAAATTTTATGTGAACGTGACTCCCAGTGACCTCTACACTTTGACGTCTGCTTTGGTGACCTTTGACCTTTTTCAAGGTCACAGGTATGTCTTGAAGGAAAAAAATTGAAATATCATATCTCTGAAACTATTCATCGGATTTGATTCAAACTTTATAGGATTATTCTTTACATCAAATTATTTACATCTGTAGCTTTTTACAAACGTTATCGGAAACACAGGTATGCATTGTGTTGTGAATAGCAATTTCTTCCTGTCCATCTGATGCCTCATATAATATTCAGAACTGCGAAAGTGACTCGATCGAGCGTTTGCTCTTCTTGTTTTACGTAGCTTTACTGTCAAAGGCAATGCCTCAAGTACATGCCGTCGATTATTGCTAAACCGGTAAAATAGTCGAGCCATAATTCATTAACATGTTTGTGTCGTTTTGTTCATGCAGTAAATTCCAAAACAGTTATTCCTTCCACTGTTTTCTGACAAGTAGGGTTTTGTTTGCTTAGGCCAAAAAAAAAATAGTCTGTTTACGGTAACCCGACCGACCCTATTTTTTTCGCGCGACCCTAGACTTTTTTTGGCATTTGGGGAAAAAAATTAAAAAAAAATAACGTAAAAATATGGTTTTTGGGAGAAAAAAAATTAAAAAATAAAAAAATAATGACCTACCGACCCTATTTTTTGGGCCTATGTTACCGTAAACAGACCTATTTTTTTTTTGGCCTTAAGGGTATTTTCCTGTTACATTTTCCTTTCCTTTGTGAGTCAACCACATTGTTATTCACAATAGATCCGTTTAGGTTTGTAAAGGCATACTCCTCGTGTAAACAGGTCGGCTTACCTTCTCATATCTGGCCAAGATTTTATATAGAATACAACCATAACTCCTTTTGGTCGCATACTAAAAATGAACATACTGGGTGATCTCTGTACACTGAAGGACATTTTTTTAATTTTTTGGCCAAAGTCAGTAGTATCATTTTACGAAAAAAAATTATTCAAGCAAGCAGTCAGAGCGCTGGTTTTCCAGTGGTATGTGACAAAGTGAAGGGCTAGGGATGATCTTATCCCTAACATGTATTGAACCAAACTATTTACATGGGAAATAGTGTACCTTAAAATGGGTAATTTTACAGTTGCAGACAGTCCAAAACTCAACAGCCTGATCGTGTTGATTAGATTTTTGTTTTGTTTTGTTTTTTGTTGCCTGAACTGATTTAATGACTGACACCTATGTCAATCTGGAAAATTAATTTATTAAAGCATTCAGGAAAGTGCCTTTAAAAGAACATTCTCTTGTGTTGCAGTTTAAGAAGACAAGTTTGTAACTTTCCTAGCTACTGCAGGCGCTGCAAAAAAAAGGAATGTTGCTGCAGTAGTGATGAAACAAACTTCAGGCATCATGAACAGAGCCATATTGGTCCATGCACTGCTGTTGCTGGCTGTGTGCGTGTTGCCCGTCTCCTCGCGTAAGTGCTATGATTTTTAATGAAACACTGGCTTTTGTTTGGCGTTTATGACTGGTTGTTTAGTTAGTTGATACTACAGTAGAACAACCCCCCAACCCCTCCCCCCCCCCCCCATTTAAGCCCCCCCCCCCCCACCCACCCCACCCCCCCTCCCATCGTTCTTCCATTTGAAGACCTTGCTTTTTTCAGATTTTCTGTTTATGAACTTTGTAAATGTAATGTACCCCCATTTTAAGATTTTCTCAGATGTTTAAAGGTATTAAAAGGGGTGGTCACTGTATTTTATTTGAAGGGGGTGGGAGGGGGGGCTGTCTCCGCTTGTCTACCTTGCGCTTCGTACCTTCAACAATGTCCAATCAAGAATTTTGTTGAGGGGTGTGCACGTTAAAGATCCCACGATTGACAAAAGGGTCTTTCCTGGTAAAATTGTATAGGCGTAGATAAAAATGTCCACCAAAATACCCGTGTGACCTGGAATAATACCGGCACGGTTGGCCTAGTGGTAAGGCGTCCGCCCCGTGATCGGGAGGTCGTGGGTTCGAACCCCGGCCGGGTCATACCTAAGACTTTAAAATTGGCAATCTAGTGGCTGCTCCGCCTGGCGTCTGGCATTATGGGGTTAGTGCTAGGACTGGTTGGTCCGGAGTCAGAATAATGTGACTGGGTGAGACATGAAGCCTGTGCTGCGACTTCTGTCTTGTGTGTGGCGCACGTTATATGTCAAAGCAGCACCGCCCTGATATGGCCCTTCGTGGTCGGCTGGGCGTCAAGCAAACAAACCAACAAACAACTTGGAATGATAGGCCGTGAAAAGTAGGATATGCGCCGAAATGGCTGCGATCTGCTGGCCGATGTGAATGCGTGATGTATTGTGTAAAAAATTCCATCTCACACGGCATAAATAGATCCCTGCGCCTTGAGTCCGAGTCTGGAGATACGCGCGCGATATAAGACTTCACATAACCCATAGTCCGTTTCTGTCTCTCTCGCGTAATATCAGACTGAAACCTGAACAGTACTCGTAGTATTTATAAGAACTGCGACATTACAAGTTTTGTGTAACTGTCTGTGTTCTCTGTGTAACTGTTTCCTTAGATTGTAACTAAGTCATAGTACCCAATATTGACGGACTGTGTGATGCTATCTTCTGCTATGGTCTGTTGAGACAGTGATATCAAAATCGAGACCGGAGGTCGAGATTTTGTTATCACTGTCGAAACAGACCAATGGCAGAAGATATCATCACACAGTCAGTCAATGTTAGATATATTGCTAATTCTCTGGACATTTTGTATTTTCTGTAAAGAAATTACAAAAGTATTTGTCTCAGTTTTGGCTGTTCCATATCCCTCCCTCTGATTATTATTTCTTTTTGTTCACTCTTTTCTTGTACTTTTCAGTATTTCAAAATGTCTTTTCTTTCAAAAAGTCTTTAGTCACTTGCTCAACTAAATTCTGGGATCATTACATTTTCATATATATTTATTTGTTTTTAAATTTAGGTGTTTTTGAAGTGGGGAAGCAATAAAGAGGTCGTCGTCGACGGAAATGTCGTCGATATCACTTTTGCACTGAGCTCAGTTTTTTCCCAATTGACCAATGGAAATCCACGTAACATATGAAATAGCAATAGTCCTTATTAGAACTGCGACGTTAATAGTTCTGTGAAACTGTCTGTGTTCTCCGAGTGTAACGAACTCATTGTACTTTACTCTAAAGAGAAGGGTTTCACTTTTGGTATCATTTTTGTATTAAAGGTACTGAACTTGTCAAATCCAGGTGCACGGAGCCCTTGGGGCTTTTAGTCATACCTCAGTCAGCTATCCGTTAGAAGAACTACCAAGTTTCATTGAGTCAAGAAATGCGATTTTTTTACGAATTAATTTCGTACTCGGACCCGGCTGGTCTTGACCTATTTTTGGATCTAAATTTAGATCAGGTAGATCACCACATCATGCACAAAAAGACACGTCACTAGCAAACTATGTCAGACATCATCATGAGTTTGTGTAAAACAAAATGGAGGCCGGAATCACTCAGTTGAATCGAACTCCGACCAAACACCACGTAATAACTAGGTTAATTTATGCACTCGCGTGAACAAGAAACTGTCGAGCTTCACAGATGTCGTCGTTGGGTAGTTTTGGGTTTGTTTTACTACCATATGAGGATTTTTGTTTTAACTGTAAATGCACTCAGCTGCAACAAAAACGCAAAACGAAGACTGTGAGCTGCACTGTGCCTTTAACAAGTTTTAAAAACTGTGTGATATGATACACATTTCTAACGACAAAAAAGGCACACATTAAACAAAAATTTAAAAAAGTGTTCACAAGTGTTCATTTGAACACTTGTTAAGATTATGCGTTCTACTTTTCCCTGTATGTACTATGTCACAAAGTGTTTAAACCTTGTTATAGAATTGTTTTAAGAGTGTTATTAGAACTGCGAACATGATTGTTTTGTATTACTGTGTTCAACGTATTCGTAGTACTTATTAGAACTGCGATGTTGATATATTTGTGTGTGTCTGTGTGTGTTGTCAGAGTGTAACGCAGCGTGTGATGCCTGCACAGCGCCAGGTGCTGACAGGTGTATTAACTGTAGCACTGGCTACTCCCTGTTCAACGGCGTCTGTACAGGTAACTATCTCACAGAGACAGACACAGGTATACAGTTATTGGTACACAGACACAGGCACAAACACAGACACGAGCAGAGACGCACATACTATGATACTTGCACAGGCATAGAGAGAAACACACAGACTTAACAGACAGACAGACAGACAGGCTACGGACTGACAGACAGACAGACAGACAGACAAACAGACAGACAGACAGAGAACCACACACATGCACACACACACACACGCACACAAGCACGCACACACACGCACACACACACAAACACAAACACACACACACACACACACACACACACACACACATACACACACACACACGCATATATCTCTATATTGAAAAACTGCTAAACAGACAAACAGACCAACCCACACAATAAAATGCAAACACGACAATGCTTGTTTTTGTATGCTGATTTTCTCTGCCAAACAGCGTGTACACCTGGTCAGTTTGGAGTGAACTGCAACGCCACGTGCCACTGTCTGGACAATAACGCATGTAACCACGTGACGGGTCTGTGTACGGGCAAGTGTCGGAAGGGCTACTACAAACCACCAGAGTGTCAAGACGGTCAGTGCACACGCATTTTCTTGCACGGTTAATTATTTGTATCTCTTTAAAATTTGCGGACATTAACGAAAGCAGTTTGGACAGAAAGTTGCAACAATACATGGTTTCTCCGAATTTTTCCAAAACCATACACCACCTTTTTACCTTACGTTGAAATGAAAGATGGCGTGTTGACCATATAAGAAACATAAATTGCAATCAAAGAGTGCACACAGTAAATGTACGTCATTCAGCGATACCATTATTTTTTCGTTCATCGTATAACAATCGTCTGGGTCTTTTGTCGGCTGTGTAAGTTGATCATTGTCATTGCTACTGTTGGCAGCAGGGGCGGAGCAGTTAAGCCCGAGGGGGGGGGGGGGGGGAGGGGAGGAGGGTTACAACCTGGGGTCCAGGGGTCGGTAGAGGTGGGGTACCGTGGCAACTGGGGGGTCTGGGAGGTAAAGCCCCCCTGAAGCTGAAGAATTTTAGCTATCTTATAAACAATTTAATGCGTGTATGTTATTTCTTACGAGAAAACTTTTTATGTAAAATGTAAAATTTTAATGTCTAATGTAAAGCGCCATGAGACTGCCATTCGGCGGTGAAGAGCGCTATAAAAGAATGTTTTATTATTATTATTATTATTATTATTATTATTATTATTATTATTATTATTATTATTATTATTATTCATTTGTGGCTTATCCGTGATTTTAAACATGATCAACTGGTGTCAGCAGCCACTCATTATTTCTTTTAAAGTTAGTATTAAATAATGGCAATTTATCTTCCATGATATCTGCTCCCGACATCATATATATTGCTATTTCATATGTTACGTGGATTTCCATTGGTCAATTGGGCAAAACTGAGTTCATTACAAAAGTGATATCGACGACATTTCCGTCGATATCAGTTTTGATATCGACGACCTCTTTATTTCTTCCCCACTTCAAAAACAAAAACACCTAAATTTAAAAACAAAACAATATATATGAAAATGTAATTATCCCAGAATTTAGTTGAGCAAGTGACGAAAGACTTTTTGAAAGAAAAGACATTTGGAAACACTGAAAAGTACAAGAAAAGAGTGAACAAAAACAAATAATAATCAGAGGGAGGGATATGGAACAGCCAAAACAGAGACAAATACTTTTGTAATTTCTTTACAGTAAATACAAAATGTCCAGAGAATTAGCAATATATCTAACATTGACGGACTGTGTGATGATATCTTCTGCTATTGGTCTGTTTCGACAGTGATAACAAAATCTCGACCTCCGGTCTCGATTTTGATATCACTGTCTCAACAGACCATAGCAGAAGAATATCATCACACAGTCCGTCAATGTTGGGTAGTATGGTTAGAAGAAAAACATGTCGCATTGGAGTGGCAGTTAAAACTGTACAAAAATGATACTGATTAAACAATTAACACTTCCCCCCGCTTTACAGACAGAAACAACAACATTCACAAACTTTTTTTTATATATATACAGCCGAGGGGAGGGGGGAGGGGTTCCGGAACCCCTGTAACCACCCCCCTAATCCGCCCCTGGGCAGACAGAGATTAGTTTAGCGTGTATCCTCATACTCTCTAACAAATCGAGTTTTTAATCTCTATCCATTACTGACAGTGTTTTGTTGGTCTTGCAGTGTGTCCCGATCAGTTCTACGGACTCGACTGTCTAGAAGAGTGTCATTGTTTGAACAACAGCGTATGTGACAAGGTGCTGGGATTCTGTCCTGGTAACAAATGCCATCCAGACTGGACCAAATTTGCTTGCAGTAAACGTGAGTACCGACTGTCGTATTTTCTCTGTGCGTCGTATTCTGTGCGTATCTGGCTGCCTGTCTGGCTGTGGTTTTTTTCTGTCTGTCTGTCTGTCTGTCTGTCTGTCTGTCTGTCTGTCATGTGTGTCTTTCCGTGCTTCTCTCTGTCTCTCTCTCTCTCTGTCTCTCTCTCTCTCTCTCTCTGTCGCTGCTGTCTGTCTGCATGTCTCTCTGTGTCTCTCTCTGTCTCTCTCTCTTTGTATCTCTGTCTGTCTGTCTGTCTGTGTCTGTCTGTCTGTCTGTCTGTCTGTCTCTCTCTCTCTCTCTCTCTCTCTCTCTCTCTCTCTCTCTCTCTCTCTCTCTCTCTCTCTCTCTCTCTCTCTCTCTCTGAGTGTTTAATTATTCTAATACTGTTGTGAAATGTGTTTAGATCAATAGCAGGAAACACAAGAAGCTAACACAAACAAAAGGTCAAAACAATGGATGACCCATAACTGATTCCTGAGTCACCATGAATGTACATGCATAGTGCTACATCATTACAAGTGTAAAATCCATGCGGACTTTCTTTTCATGCACGAGAGCCAACGCATTATAATCCGTCCAAGGTCTCGGCAATTCCTTGTGAAGATATTGTCCTTCGTGACGTGGGTATTTTGTGACGTAATATCCATCTCACGCAGGTAAACCGAAGTTAGCTCTTCCGCCTAACGTCACCAAGGCACTATGTAACGTCATCACCCTTGCGTGGCCTGCCTGGAGTGCGGAGAGGGACTTCGGGGACATAAGTTTACCTGTGTTTGACTACAGGTAAATGTAATACTGTGAGCAATGGGGAGTTAGAAAGGAGTGTGATGGCGGAGAGTTGTGTAGCATGCGCTTGCTTGTTTGCGCCTGTCTGTCTGTCTGTCTGTGTGTCTGTGTGTCTGTGTGTCTGTCTGTCTGTCTTTCTGCCTGCCTGTCTGTCTGTGTATCAACGATGCGGTTGACTCTTGACAATAAATGATGTCCTTCTCATGTAAGAGTTACGTACACCACCACAACTCTGTCCAAGATTTTATATGGCAACGATTCACTTGGATATAATATTATATACCAAAACTGGTTGCTTTTTGTGCATGGTAGGAAATAAAGGCTGAATCAAATTTAGCAGATTTGATTTATGTGTCTCTTACAACAGTAATTCAGCACACACAATAAGTGTCATTGTTGAGGAAAGAAGTTAGACTTTGTTCTGCCCTTATGGAAGAATGCTTGTATCACATGTCAAAAATCCGGAGAGATTTGTGTTGGTGTACATGATCGCTTTAACGGTGTCGTGCGACGGTTCCGTGCAACTTGCTGCATGCAGCGAAAGTGCACGGTGTCACTAAGGCCAACAAAAAATAGTCTGTTTACGGTATCCCGACCGACCCTATTTTTTCGCGCGACCCTAGACTTTTTGGGGGGCATTTGGGGGAGAGAGAAACAAGTCGCGTAAGGCGAAAATACAACATTTAGTCAAGTAGCTGTCGAACTCACAGAATGAAACTGAACGCAATGCCATTTTTCAGCAAGACCGTATACTCGTAGCATCGTCAGTCCACCGCTCATGGCAAAGGCAGTGAAATTGACAAGAAGAGCGGGGTAGTAGTTGCGCTAAGAAGGATAGCACGCTTTTCTGTACCTCTCTTTGTTTTAACTTTCTGAGCGTGTTTTTAATCCAAACATATCATATCTATATGTTTTTGGAATCAGGAATCGACAAGGAATAAGATGAAAGTGTTTTTAAATTGATTTCGACAATTTAATTTTGATAATAATTTTTATATATTTAATTTTCAGAGCTTGTTTTTAATCCAAATATAACATATTTATATGTTTTTGGAATCAGAATATGATGGAGAATAAGATGAACGTAAATTTGGATCGTTTTTTAATTTTTTATTTTTTTTTACAATTTTCAAATTTTTAATGACCAAAGTCATTAATTAATTTTTAAGCCACCAAGCTGAAATGCAATACCGAAGTCCGCGCTTCGTCGAAGATTACTTGACCAAAATTTCAACCAATTTAGTTGAAAAATGAGGGCGTGACAGTGCCGTCTCAACTTTCACGAAAAGCCGGATATGACGTCATCAAAGACATTTATCAAAAAAATGAAAAAAACGTTCGGGGATTTCATACCCAGGAACTCTCATGTCAAATGTCATAAAGATCGGTCCAGTAGTTTAGTCTGAATCGCTCTACACACACACACACACACACACACACACACACACACACACACACACACACACGCACATACACCACGACCCTCGTCTCGATTCCCCCCTCGATGTTAAAACATTTAGTCATAACTTGACTAAATGTAAAAACAAGTCGCGTAAGGCGAAAATACAACATTTAGTCAAGTAGCTGTCGAACTCACAGAATGAAACTGAACGCAATGCAACGCAGCAAGACCGTATACTCGTAGCATCGTCAGTCCACCGCTCACGGCAAAGGCAGTGAAATTGACAAGAAGAGCGGGGTAGTAGTTGCGCTGAGAAGGATAGCACGCTTTTCTGTACCTCTCTTCGTTTTAACTTTCTGAGCGTGTTTTTAATCCAAACATATCATATCTATATGTTTTTGGAATCAGGAACCGACAAGGAATAAGATGAAAGTGTTTTTAAATTGATTTTGAAAATTTAATTTTGATAATAATTTTTATATATTTAATTTTCAGAGCTTGTTTTTAATCCAAATATAACATATTTATATGTTTTTGGAATCAGCAAATGATGGAGAATAAGATGAACGTAAATTTGGATCGTTTTATAAAAAAAATATGCTTTTTTACAATTTTCAGATTTTTAATGACCAAAGTCATTAATTAATGTTTAAGCCACCAAGCTGAAATGCAATACCGAAGTCCGGGCTTCGTCGAACAATCCTTGACCAAAATTTCAACCAATTTGGTTAAAAAATGAGGGCGTGACAGTGCCGCCTCAACTTTCACGAAAAGCCGGATATGACGTCATCAAAGACATTTATCAAAGAAATGAAATAAACGTCTGGGGATATCATACCCAGAAACTCTCATGTCAAATTTCATAAAGATCGGTCTAGTAGTTTGAGGGCCCCAAAGGGGGGGTATCATCACGATCACGGGAAGGGAAATTTTCGCTTTCACGATCACAGTTACCTTGATTTTTGTTTTCACGATCACGAACACCAGTGGCAAATCACGGTCACGGTAAAAGTTGCATGTACAGAAAGCACGTGTCAAAGTAAACACAACCACACAGTAATTCGCTCCTCTGGATCTATTGTTTATTCAACACAAAGTGACAACTGTTGCACTTTTTTATAATTATTTTTTGAATTCTCTTTCATACACACATAGAAATACATATCATGATTTGTAATCAGTAACAAGAATGTTGTTTTCATTGGGTTTTCTCTCTCTCTCTCTCTCTCTCTCTCTCTCTCTCTCTCTCTCTCTCTCTCTCTCTCTCTCTCTCTCTCTCTCTCTCTCTCTCTCTCTCTCTCTCTCTCTCTCTCTCTCTCTACACTCATACACATTCAACCCCCACACCCTCACTCACACACATGAATATATACTTGCACAATTTCACATTTCCAGAGCTAAATCTTGTAAACCCATTTTCTCAAAAACTATTGGGTGGATTGAAATTAAAGTACATGTATGTGTGATGGGTTTTTTATTTTCAACTTTGCCGTACAATTTGAGGTACACCATCGCCTGGTTCCATGGCCTTGAATAAAAAAAACAGGAATGCTACAGGCCAAAAACGGTTTTACCTGAAAGAAGCGCGCAGTACCAGTAGCGAAGCCACAAGCCTGAGCCTGCGAAGCAGGCGAGCCAACTAGGGGGGTCCGGGGGCATGCCCCCCCCCGGAACTTTTTTCAAAAAACGGTTAAAATCTGTGCAATCTGGTGCATTCTGGGCATCATTGAGTCACTTGAGAAAATGTGACTCTATGTAATCGGTCAGTGTTAGTCTGTCCGGCCGGCCGGCCGTCCGGCCGGCCGTCCGTAGACACCACCTTAACGTTGGACTTTTCTCGGAAACTATCAAAGCGATCGGGCTCATATTTTGTTTAGTCGTGACCTCCAATGACCTCTACACTTTAACGATGGTTTCGTTGACCTTTGACCTTTTTCAAGGTCACAGGTCAGCGTCAAAGGAAAAATTAGACATTTTATATCTTTGACAAAGTTCATCGGATGTGATTGAAACTTTGTAGGATTATTCTTTACATCAAAGTATTTACATCTGTAGCCTTTTACGAACGTTATCAGAAAAACAAGGGAGATAACTAGCCTTTTCTGTTCGGCAACACACAACTTAACGTTGGGCTTTTCTCGGAAACTATAAAAGTGACCGGGCTCAAATTTTATGTGAACGTGACTCCCAGTGACCTCTACACTTTGACGTTTGCTTTGGTGACCTTTGACCTTTTTCAAGGTCACAGGTATGTCTTGAATTCTTCAGGTATGCATTGTGTTGTGAATAGCAATTTCTTCCTGTCCATCTGATGCCTCATATAATATTCAGAACTGCGAAAGTGACTCGATCGAGCGTTTGCTCTTCTTGTTTTAGGGGTTGTAATAGTGTTGTGATCTTGTTAAAAATCCCATTTTAGCCTCCCCCCACCACCATTCAACACACATCCAAACTGGTGAAAACAACACTACTGTGCGCTGGCTTCATTGAGACCGGCGCCCGGTCGCGTTGCGCGATATTCACACGGATCGTTTTTGCGGAAATTTTTCAACTTCACCGGAAAAATTTTGACTTTACCGGATTTTGAAAACGGCTTTATCGGATTTCCGGCAATTACCGGAAAAGTAGCATGCCTGACAAAATCCCCAACGAACATGACTTTGATCGTCTTTGACATGAGGATCAAGTGACCCAAACTGGCGCGTCTCCCCGCCATTGTTTCTGAATTTAACGCATTGTTGATATTAAAGTTTACAGGCGCTAAAATAAATCCAAGCTTAATGCAAAGAAGCGACAATTAGAATCTATGCCAAGCGTGTCCACGTTGCTGGGATGAAAAACACATTTCTAGTTTCGGTTTTGGCTAAACGCAGACTCGATCTCGAGCCAGTCGAGGTCACACTGAGCGAGTGACAGCCGGACGTGGCAATGTCGACAATGTCAATGATCTCACTCAAACTCAAAGATCTTGAACAAATTTCAAGATCTTTGCCTACATTCAGAACAGTAATAGAGCAACATAGATCAACATACCTTGGTATTTCGTCTTCAGAAAGACCGACCCGTAGCCTGACCTTTCCACCAAGGAAGGCATTCTCGCCGCCTGCTTTGGTCTGGCTTGAATCCACAAAATATAACAGAAGTTCGATGACAGTACCGCTGCACGCCATTTTTGACTCACATGCGAAGCAAAAGTGAGTCTATGTACTCACCCGAGTCGTCCGTCCGTCCGTCCGGACGTCCGTCCGGAAAACTTTAACGTTGGATATTTCTTGGACACTATTCAGTCTATCAGTACCAAATTTGGCAAGATGGTGTATGATGACAAGGCCCCAAAAAACCTACATAGCATCTTGACCTTGCTTCAAGGTCAAGGTCGCAGGGGCCATAAATGTTGCCTAAAAAACAGCTATTTTTCACATTTTTCCCATTTTCTCTGAAGTTTTTGAGATTCAATACCTCACCTATATATGATATATAGGGCAAAGTAAGCCCCATCTTTTGATACCAGTTTGGTTTACCTTGCTTCAAGGTCAAGGTCACAGGAGCTCTTCAAAGTTGGATTGTATACATATTTTGAAGTGACCTTGACCCTGAACTATGGAAGATAACTGTTTCAAACTTAAAAATTATGTGGGGCACATGTTATGCTTTCATCATGAGACACATTTGGTCACATATGATCAAGGTCAAGGTCACTTTGACCCTTATGAAATGTGACCAAAATAAGGTAGTGAACCACTAAAAGTGACCATATCTCATGGTAGAAAGAGCCAATAAGCACCATTGTACTTCCTATGTCTTGAATTAACAGCTTTGTGTTGCATGACCTTGGTATTTTGGTAGGAAAAATGTGTAAAGCAGTTCTTAGTGTATGATGTCATTGTTAGGTTTAGTTATTTGACCTTGACCCTCGTGTAAAGGTCAAGGTCAAGCATGTGAGTCGTATGGGCTTTGCCCTTCTTGTGATCTTCGAATTCGAATTTCACTCAAAACTTTTGCACGAAGCCCTTCCATTGGATGAAGTTTGGTAGACTTTTGCAATTTGCCTTCTGATTGGATCTCTTTTTGTCAGTGTGTAATTGGTTCTTTTAAAGGGAAGCAATCGCTCTCAAAATCATATTTCTGAATGTGTTGTTGCTTCCCTTTCAATCGGGGTTGGCTCCTTACCGAATAGACTAGAGGATCATAGAGTGTAATACAGCTGTGAAAAAATGTACGTTGAAAATAAAATGCTTTGCAATAATGCCCATCACGATCACGAAAACAAATGACGATCACGATCACGAGACTTGATTTTTTTGTCATCACGGATCACGGGCAAAGTCCCATCACGATCACAGAAATGGAAATGTCGGCAATCACGGTCACAGAAAGGTAAAAAAACGCCAATCACGATCACGGTTTTAAACCCTTTGGGGCCCTCTAGTTTGGTCTGAATCGCTCTACACACACACACAGACAGACAGACACACACACACCCACACGTACACCACGACCCTCGTCTCGATTCCCCCCTCTACGTTAAAACATTTAGTCAAAACTTGACTAAATGTAAAAATTAAAAATTAAAAAATGTCTTTGTTTTTTGGCAAAATAACTTAAAAATATGTTTTTTTGGAGAAAAAAAAATAAAAATAATCCCGACCTACCGACCCTATTTGTTTTTGACTATGTTACCGTAAACAGTTTATTTTTTGTTGTTGGCCTAATTCCTCTTCTTCTTCGTTCATGGGCTGAAATTCCCATGTTCACTGATGATTTTTGCACGAGTGGGTGTTTACGTGCATGACCGTTTTTACCTCGCCATTCAAGGCAGCCATACGCCGATTTCGGGGGAGAATGCATGGATTTCTATATTCAGCGCAGTCCGAACTAATCACTATACTGTATATTTCCAGAGTGCATAAAAAGTTGAACAACAACAAAAAACTGTAATGTTTTGTCATGAAATGCAATCAGTTGTATTACATGTACTTGTTTCATATATGTGCACTGCCAGTTTGCCATGATTGTTTGATGAGTGTTGTTGAATAAAAAAAAGTTGGGGAAAAAAAAAACAAAAAAAAACAGTATCACTTATTCTTGAACTTATTATTCAGCGCAGTCCGAACTAATCACTGCTGTATATTTCCAGAGTGTATACAAAGTTGAACAGGTCTGACGTGTGGCCAACATTCCCAACTTGCTACAACACACATCAACCAACCGCACAGATCTACGGCTGCAACATCCCAGGCCTACAGCGTGACGAGTTCTACGATTTCAGGGTGGACGTGCATTACAGTGACAACGGCACGCCGCAGGGATCGAATGCCAGTCCCGGCTTCGTCACGGATCCGCCCATTTGGGTACCCTGCACCAGTGAGTGTTGTGCATGTAGATGATCTATACGACGGGTGCTGTGGCGGGGTGGTAAGACGTGGGCATCTTAATCGGAAGGTCGAGGGTTCGAATCCCGGCCGCGGCCGCCTGGTGGGTTAAGTGTGGAGATTTTTCCTATCTCCCAAATCAACTTATGTGCAGACCTGCTAGTGGCTTATCCCCCTTCGAGTGTTCACGCAAGCACAAGACCAAGTGCGCACGGAAAAGATCCTGTAATCCATGTCAGAGTTCGGTGGGTTATAGAAACACGAAAATACCCAGCATGCTTCCTCCGAAAGCGGCGTATGGCGGGGTAAAAACGGTCATACACGTACATTTCCACCCGTGCAAAAACATGAGTGTACATGGGAGTTTCAGCCCACGAACGCAAAAGAAGAAGAAGAAGAAGAAGATCTATACTATAAGCTTCTTTTTTTTTTAATCGTGTCTTTGTGTTATTAGAAATGTGATTTTGTGCCAAAAGAAAAATGTCCATGTTTGTGTAAAATGAAAATGGACATTGAAGTTTACTAATCTTATCTTATCTTATCTTATGCGAGAAAAACGAGAGGCAGACAGCAGCCAGAGTCTCACATGTTTAATCGGCCGTCTAGCAGAGTGTACAGAATAGACGATCAGTGTTCGGAAATAGGTCTGTCGGGTATGTATGGTTTGTGAAAGAGTGAATACCCTTATTTTTTTAGGGACAAATAAATTCACACGTGCTCCTGCCCACGTGTTTCAGACACACCCCTTGCTAGTGATTGGCATCTCCGATGTTTGTCCCCGTAAAAGCAAGGGTATTCACTCTTTCACAACGAATACAAACCCAACCGAATTATTTTTGGAATTCTTCCATTGTCTCACGAATTCTCATTGGCTAAATGAGCACTGAAAACTAGCGATAGACAATAGCCAGTCTCACATTTTATTCAGCCATGTTGCTAGCTACGTGTAATGAATTTTCTCGCGAATTCTCAGTGACTAAAAGCTAGGGAGCAGTCGTTGGTCCATGTCCATATTGACAGAGAGAAGTCATTATCTCACAGTCTGGATGTAAATGTAGATGGTGGCAGAGCTTCAAAAATACCCTCCGTACGTTCTCCTCCCCGTCATAAACAAAACTAGGCAGATACGTGTGTGTGCAGATCTTTGTTATGAGACCATTTATTGTAACACCAATTGTATAACTCAGACTGGAAGGACCAGTCACTCCCCTACCATATCCAGCAAACAGAGTATGATTTAACTTCAGAAAGTGTCTATGCAGTTGAACCTACAACACAGACACCTCCCAAAATCAAATTCACACTGAAAAGTAAGTTCCCGCATTAAAATCGTCAAAAACTCAGATCAGCTAAAACGGAACAAGCTTTGCATGTCATTTGAAAGAAAAATCACATTTGCATCTAAAAACAGTCAGTTTTGTTTACCTGTCGTGTCAAAATAATGACGTTATGACATACTGAACGATGTATATGTCACTCGTCTCAGATGCCATAAAAGGCGGTTTCTGAAGCCGTTTTAGCGGGTAATGAAACAAAAAACAGTACATTTCAGTAACTCCTCTTCAGACTGTATATCATGCAAAACCCTAGCTAGACCTTAGACGGTGAGCTGAACTGTTTTCACGGGAAGCAGTTTGCCTTTTAACGTTAAAAGACCATATCTTGACAGGAATTGTTAAGATCATAGGGGGAAAAGTAAAACATTGGTGATGACAAAGCTTTTTTTGTCTCTGTTTCAGCCACTACTTCACTACCGCGTGTGACAATTCCAGTTATTGTTGGTAAGTACATTTATATATATATATATATATCTATATGTATAAATATATAGAGATAGATGACAGTGTTTTTTTTGCGTGGCTAAAAATTGATTCGACCTTTGCACTTTTACAGTGAGGACAACTTTGGATTAAATATTTCTTTTACAGGGATCACGTGACCGCCGCTCAAGTAAGGGTACCCTCAAAATCCACCAGACAAAAACGGAAGAGCCGAATGAAAAATCGACAACAAATCACAATAGGCAAAACTTTGCAACTTTGACATACGAGAAGAAAGTCATCCGCCCATATGGGTACCCTGCACCAGTGAGTGTTGTGCATGTAGATGATCTATACGACGGGTGCTGTGGCGGGGTGGTAAGACGTGGGCATCTTAATCGGAAGGTCGAGGGTTCGAATCCCGGCCGCGGCCGCCTGGTGGGTTAAGTGTGGAGATTTTTCCTATCTCCCAAATCAACTTATGTGCAGACCTGCTAGTGGCTTATCCCCCTTCGAGTGTTCACGCAAGCACAAGACCAAGTGCGCACGGAAAAGATCCTGTAATCCATGTCAGAGTTCGGTGGGTTATAGAAACACGAAAATACCCAGCATGCTTCCTCCGAAAGCGGCGTATGGCGGGGTAAAAACGGTCATACACGTACATTTCCACCCGTGCAAAAACATGAGTGTACATGGGAGTTTCAGCCCACGAACGCAAAAGAAGAAGAAGAAGAAGAAGATCTATACTATAAGCTTCTTTTTTTTTTAATCGTGTCTTTGTGTTATTAGAAATGTGATTTTGTGCCAAAAGAAAAATGTCCATGTTTGTGTAAAATGAAAATGGACATTGAAGTTTACTAATCTTATCTTATCTTATCTTATGCGAGAAAAACGAGAGGCAGACAGCAGCCAGAGTCTCACATGTTTAATCGGCCGTCTAGCAGAGTGTACAGAATAGACGATCAGTGTTCGGAAATAGGTCTGTCGGGTATGTATGGTTTGTGAAAGAGTGAATACCCTTATTTTTTTAGGGACAAATAAATTCACACGTGCTCCTGCCCACGTGTTTCCGACACACCCCTCGCTAGTGATTGGCATCTCCGATGTTTGTCCCCGTAAAAGCAAGGGTATTCACTCTTTCACAACGAATACAAACCCAACCGAATTATTTTTGGAATTCTTCCATTGTCTCTCGAATTCTCATTGGCTAAATGAGCACTGAAAACTAGCGATAGACAATAGCCAGTCTCACATTTTATTCAGCCATGTTGCTAGCTACGTGTAATGAATTTTCTCGCGAATTCTCAGTGACTAAAAGCTAGGGAGCAGTCGTTGGTCCATGTCCATATTGACAGAGAGAAGTCATTATCTCACAGTCTGGATGTAAATGTAGATGGTGGCAGAGCTTCAAAAATACCCTCCGTACGTTCTCCTCCCCGTCATAAACAAAACTAGGCAGATACGTGTGTGTGCAGATCTTTGTTATGAGACCATTTATTGTAACACCAATTGTATAACTCAGACTGGAAGGACCAGTCACTCCCCTACCATATCCAGCAAACAGAGTATGATTTAACTTCAGAAAGTGTCTATGCAGTTGAACCTACAACACAGACACCTCCCAAAATCAAATTCACACTGAAAAGTAAGTTCCCGCATTAAAATCGTCAAAAACTCAGATCAGCTAAAACGGAACAAGCTTTGCATGTCATTTGAAAGAAAAATCACATTTGCATCTAAAAACAGTCAGTTTTGTTTACCTGTCGTGTCAAAATAATGACGTTATGACATACTGAACGATGTATATGTCACTCGTCTCAGATGCCATAAAAGGCGGTTTCTGAAGCCGTTTTAGCGGGTAATGAAACAAAAAACAGTACATTTCAGTAACTCCTCTTCAGACTGTATATCATGCAAAACCCTAGCTAGACCTTAGACGGTGAGCTGAACTGTTTTCACGGGAAGCAGTTTGCCTTTTAACGTTAAAAGACCATATCTTGACAGGAATTGTTAAGATCATAGGGGGAAAAGTAAAACATTGGTGATGACAAAGCTTTTTTTGTCTCTGTTTCAGCCACTACTTCACTACCGCGTGTGACAATTCCAGTTATTGTTGGTAAGTACATTTATATATATATATATATATCTATATGTATAAATATATAGAGATAGATGACAGTGTTTTTTTTGCGTGGCTAAAAATTGATTCGACCTTTGCACTTTTACAGTGAGGACAACTTTGGATTAAATATTTCTTTTACAGGGATCACGTGACCGCCGCTCAAGTAAGGGTACCCTCAAAATCCACCAGACAAAAACGGAAGAGCCGAATGAAAAATCGACAACAAATCACAATAGGCAAAACTTTGCAACTTTGACATACGAGAAGAAAGTCATCCGCCCATATGGGTACCCTGCACCAGTGAGTGTTGTGCATGTAGATTGTGCATGCCGATGTGGCATGCAGTCACCTACTTTTGTTGTAATTACGTTTGCTCAAGCCATTGCACGATGTAAAAAGAAGTAGACCGTGTTTTTATTGTAGCACCTTGTTGTGACCCGTTTTGTGGAGCGTTAATATTTTTACGTGAGATTCACGTGCTCCTTGTTCAGTTGTTGTGACCTGGTTTTGGTCGGAGCGTCACAAACTGCGTCGTTTAGTTCTAGAACACCGTGAGATTCACGTGCTTTTTTTCGTGTCTTGATTTTGAGGTGAGCCCTGCGAATCTGCGTTGCAAGTTTTAGAATACGTGTGACTCACGTGTTTTTAGCTTTGTGATGTCAGCTAGTTCCTTGGCCTTCTTTCTGTTAAATATACCGTTTTAAGTTTTGAGCATGCACGGAGTGCGTGATCGGTTACTGATTGGTTGTAAAATAGTAGTTTCACCCGATTCTGTCTTAGGAATGTTGTTGGTTGGTCAATCCGGTGACCTTTGACTTTTGAATAACTATTCCATGTTAGGTTTTTGTTTCCATAAATACCGCTGCTTGACTCCTGTCTCGTCAGTCGATCTGAGGGTTTTAGGAAGCGTTTGGTTTTGATGTAAACGTATGAAGGTTATCAAGTGAACCAACGGAGTGTTTCTTATGTTTTAACGTCAACGTAATGTTCTTGGAGACAGTTGTTTCTCAAGTGTGAATCGTTTTGTGCCCTTCGTTTGTGAGGCAACACGTTTTTGGTACTGCTGGTCAACCCACACAGCGCATAAGGTAATTTTGTTGTTACTTGTTTGTGTTGTGTTTTGGTCGCCATTTTGTAATGACTTTGTGAGTTGTTTATGTATAACGTGAGTTGAAAGTCTGACTTGTTGTAGTGTTTCTTTATTGTGTGTTCAACTGTTCTAGTGTTGTGAACGTACAGCAATGTTTTGTAGACGCTAGAAAGTCGCTAATGTTTATAATGATAACTTGTGTGTTCTGTGGTTAACGAAGTTCGAAGTGAAACGTTTTCTCTGACTTTTTCAGCCTTACGTTAAAAGAATTTAGGTAAAAGAAGCTTGCGGTCTGTGGTGATCGTTTGTAAACGGGCTTATTTCTTGTAACGTTATTGAGGGAAAGTGGATGAGTAAATATCTTGTTTGTGACTTTGATTAACGCAGGAACGTTGTCGTTAGACTTTTTTGGTATGACAGTTTGCTTTGTATTCCTGGCCTGATGAGTCAACGTTTTGTATTTTTCTGAAAGTAGCCATTTTGGTTTTAAATGTATGTATGCTAAGTTTCTTGAGTATTCTTAGTGCTTATGGTATTGTTGAACGTACGGAACGTAATTCTTTATTGTTGAACGTACAGAACGTAACTCTTTATTGTTGTTGAAGGATTAACCAACGAGTGTTTGGTAATTGTAACTTTCTTGTCTGTTTGTCTTCGCCTGTCTTGTGATTGTTTATTTTTCTTGTATTTACTTCTCGTGTCTTGTTAATGCATTTTAATACCTTTTGCCATGTCTAATAATTTGTTTTCTTTTCTCTTTTTCTTTCTGTCCATAAGTTTTTTACCGCAATAAGTAGTATCGCAATACGTAGTATCGCATTACGTGGTACTGTAACTATATATCTATACATTACTGATCCCTAGTGTCAGATGTAAAATAATAAACCAGTACTTTTGCGCGTTATCGCTTGTAACCTGTGTTTGTCATTTCGTATGAACAATATGTAGTACCAGCCTCGCTCACGAAGGCGCGCACAGTAAAAAACTTTAGTTGCTGTCGTCCAGTAAAAAACTTTAGTTGCTGTCGTCCAGTAAAAAACTTTAGTTGCTGTCGTCCAGTAAAAAACTTAGCTGCTGACGCCCAGTGAAAGAACGTTAGCTAAAGTAAACAAACTTAGCTGCTGACGCCCAGTAAAGAACTTTTGTTATTGACGCTCAATGAACGTAAACGTAGCTGTTGATAACCAGCAAAAGACTTTATTGTTACCTGTCACTGTGTTAGTGAACCATAGTTTGACATAGATCAACTTGTCGGTTAGAGATCTTCCTACTCCGTATCCGGCGCATTTTTTGTGACTTTTGTGTATTATCCCAAACGACCCTCAGATCGATTCATTTTACTTTTTAAACAGATAAACCTTATGTAGGTTTTTAGTGCTTTTGAATAAGCGGACATTGTAATGGAGGAGATTCCAGCAGATAAACCATTGGAAGCTTCAGGTTATGACATTAACGGCGATGAAGATGAACATTCTCAAAGGCCTAGGCGTGACATTAAGCCTACTGAAAAAGGTAGAGAGTACCAGATTGAGATCAAAACTAGAAACTTTGCAAGACAACGAACATTCTTGGAACGAGCAATCGGTGAGGTAGTAACAGAGCTTAACCAAGAAACTCCTAATCAAGAGTCGTTAACCAGTCAAAAACAAATTGTTTTGAGCATGTACAAGGATCTTGGTGACATAGAGAAAGGTCTTCGTAGTATTGGTAGCGGTGAAACCATTCAGGAAAGTTGGGATGATGTTCAGAGAACAGTTCAGAACATTATGTTTGACATTGATCGAGCTCTTGACAGACAAACGACTAGTGTGCAGGTGGCTAAGGAGCCTACTTCCAGGCATAGCAGTGTTACACCTAGCGTTGGGTCATCCACCCACAAGTCAGCCAGTGGTAAGACTGCCAGCCATAAAGCAGCTAGCATTACGTCAGCCATCCACAAGTCAGCTAGCCACAAGTCAGGTAGCAGGAGATCAGGTAGCCAAGTAGCTTCTCGCGCCGAGTCTCTCCGCTCTAAAAGTGTTAGCTCTGAAGACACTAAATTGGCTCTTAAACTAGAGGCTGCTTCCCTGGCCATAAAAGTGGAAGGTGACGCAATAAAGGAAGCTCAGTTTAGTGAACTGGATCTCTTACAACAACAATATGCTGAGAGAACAGCAGCTAGGCAGACTGAGGAAGCTGAGAGAACTGCAGCTAGGCAGACTGAGGAAGCTGAGAGAACAGCAGCTAGGCAGACTGAGGAAGCTGAGAGAAATGCAGCTAGGCTGATCGAAGAAACTGCTAGGCAGGCTAAGGAAGCTGAAAAAGAAGCAGCTAGGCAGGCCGAAGAAGCAGCTAGGCAGGCTAAGGAAGCTAAGAGAACAGCAGCTAGGCAGGCCGAAGAAGCAGCTAGGCAGGCTGAAGACACAGCTAGGCAGGCTAAGGAAGCTGAGAGAATAGCAGCTAGACAGGCCGAGGACGCAGCTGAAGCAGCTCTTGAAGATATTAAACAGAAAAAGGCTTTGAGACAAATTCAGTCCACCGAATTGAAAATTAGCTTAAGAGAACAACAAGCTATGTTACAAGTATTGGAACAAGGTGAATCCGTTCAGCAGGATCTCCCTGATCTACCGTCAGTCGATTTGCTGAACACTAGGTTCCACCCTCGTCCTTTCGTTCCCTTGTATAGTCTTATGGCCCCTCCTCCTAACAATGAACATACAGCGATAGGAATAGGGACAGGTGCTGCCGTCATTGCTGACCAAGGAACACACCAGCCAGCCTTGGACGTCACGTCTGTTCCTGTCTGCCAAGCCGCCGTCATCGCTGACCAAAGGACACACCAGCCAGCCATGGACTTCACGTCTGTTCCTGTCTGCCAAGCCGCCAGCACCCGTGACATCTCTACTGTCAACGCTGCTGTCACCAACTTCGTCGCAGGAACCACAACGACTGAGCCACGACAGCACGCGTTACCTGTCGTGGACCTCGTCGGTGGAGTCAGCGCCTCTACAAGCGCCGCTACTACCAACAACGCCACCTACGAGGCGTACGGACCTCAACGTAGAGAGGATGTCAACGCCCCCCATCACGCCGGAACGAGCGCTCCTTTTCATCCATCGGGAGCCCTCCACACCCAACTACACGACGGCTGCAACTACATCCTCCATGCGGCCTACAGCGCTGCTGACCACACTGCAGCACCCTCTCGGTGCATACACTGGTCAGCCGCCTCTGCACAACGTTGGACACTCAACGACAAGCGTCACAGGCTCTCGCCCGCCTGATCTCGACCACACAGGTTGGTCCTATCACCTACCAGAGACAAGGGAAGGTGATGAGACGCAAGAACAACACACCTACTTCCCAGAAGAACGTCACCAACGCATGGACCACAGACGTTTCCAAGTTACCCCACCCTGTTTCCCCTATGATACCCACCTGCATCCCAAACCAGAGCCTTTCGTGCCCACATTCCTGGACCCACATCAGACCACCCCCAAAGTTATTTGGGGAAACGAAAATGCAAGGCCCCCTGCGTACATGAACTTTGACAAGGAATGTCATGCAGATCGTCCATTTGCCTCTTACCCCCCGTCTGCGTACTACCAACGTCCACTTGCTACTCCTGCAAAGCAGGACACTCCTATGGACTCTCTCGCCAAAACCCTATCAGACGCTCTGATGATCAACCGCTTGCCGATGCAGGAGCCGTGCATTTTTGTTGGTGACCCTCTCCAATATCCAATTTGGAGATCGTCGTTTGCGTTTCTCATCGAGAGACAAAACATAACCAGCAGTGAGAAGTTATTGTATCTGCAACGGTACATCGGAGGTCAAGCAAAGGAGGCCGTGACCGGCTTCTTTCTGCTGAGAGAAGGTGACGCCTACGAGAGAGCCATGGAAGTGCTGGAAAATCGGTTCGGCAACTCATACGTCGTTTCGCAAGCTTTCCGGACCAAGCTGGACGAATGGACCCCAGTCAAAAGCAAAGATCCCAAGGGACTCAGAAGTCTGGCCGATTTCTTGCAGCAATGTTCCGTTGCTGCCCAGGAAGTTGGTGGACTGAGCATCCTGGATGATGCCCAGTACTTACGGAAGATCGTCGGAAAGCTCCCAGACTGGATGAGTCACAGATGGTCTAGAACAGTTGCTCGAACCAAGGTTGAAAAGAAGAGGTATCCTCTGTTCCATGAACTCGTGTCGTTCATTACCCTCGAAGCAGACATTTCTAACGACCCTGTTTTCGGCTTGACAAGTGCATCGGGGACACCAAGAAAGTTCACAACGAACCTGTCAACCCTGACAGAGGATGTCTCCGCATGTCTGCACTGTCAACTTCCGGACCATGACGCTGGGACATGTAAGGAACTCATAGAGAAGCCTCTGGTTGAGATACGAGATTTTCTGTTCAAGAACCGTATCTGCTACGGATGTCTGAGAAGCAAGGATCACCAGAGCCATCAATGTAAGCAGAAACAGACGTGCAAGAAGTGCAAGAAGGCTCATCCCACTTGTCTTCACGATGACAATTTCAAATATCAGAACAGTATGAGTGAAAACAAAGGGGCGAGTGAACACAAGAACAATTACCGTACCTCTGCTGCTGACGTTCAAGAGCCACTGTCATCGTCGACTCCTACGGTGTCTGCTCTTAAGGCCAGCGAGGAAAACAGTATCGGTTTCACGTCTATGATCGTTCCCGTTCTCGTTTCCAGTGACTCTAACCCCAACGTAGAAGTGCTGACGTACGCACTACTGGACACTATGTCCAACGCCACTTTTGTAGTGCAGTCAGTGGCTGAAGAAGTTAAAGCCAAATCGCAGCCGACTACACTCAGGGTCTCCACACTGACTGAGGACAATGCTGTGGTCTCCGGCAGGAAGTACTCTGGATTGCGTGTCCGCTCTCCTACCTCCAGTGAGTTTGTCAGGCTCCCTTCTGCCATCTCACGACCTTATCTGACCGTTGACCCCACTCATATCCCCACCTCAGAGACTGTCAAAGCTTACCCACATCTCCAACACCTGTCTCCAAAACTGCCCCCCTTGTACCCTGACTGTGAAGCAGGCCTCCTCATCGGCTACGACTGCGCTGAAGCCCTCATGCCCCTAAACGTTGTCCAAGGACTGCCATTTGCAGTAGAGACTAAGTTAGGTTGGAGCATCGTCGGCAAGGCACCGCATTCCGTCGCCTTTGATGGCATAGCCTCGTCCATGCGCGTCATCGTCAAGCCAGGATCGAGGGAAGAAGAACGTGTAGCTCACGTCTACAAGGTACAGGTGGACGAAGTCTCGTGTACTGACCCATTACATGTTATGGAAAGAGACTTTGCAAGTGACTCAGGATCCATGTCCCAGGACGATGTAAAGTTCAAGAAGATCGTGAAGGTCAACGAAGCTGGTCACTTCGAGATGCTCTTACCATTTCGACCAGAGAAACCGTTCCTCCCCGACAACAGAGGTGCCGCAGTCAAGCATCTGAAGGGCCTGAAACGCCAGTTCAAGAAAAGGCGTGGGTACCGTGATGACTGCGTCAAGTTCATGAAATTACTCTTGTACGGACTGATCGTGACGTGTTTTGCCTCTAGGGCAATCCACATTGAAACCCTGGATGACATGTCAAGTGATTCCTTCATCAACGCCCTACGCATTGTTGTCTCCATGCGAGGAAACATATCACGCATTTGGTGTGACAAAGGAACGAACTTTGTAGGTGCATGCAATGAGTTCAAACTGGCATGGAAGGAGATGGACTCTGAACGACTGACATCAAAGATGCTGGAAAGCAAATGTGAGTTCAGGTTCAACCCCCCTGCAGCTAGTCACATGGGTGGCGTTTGGGAGCGTCAGATCCGAACGATACGCAGCATCCTGAATGGTCTTCTCAGAAGATCAGGCCAGCGTCTCACTACTTCATCACTTCGTACGTTCCTATACGAGGTGATGGCCATCGTGAACAGTCGACCACTGTCTGTCGAGTCATTGGAATCGGCAGATGTACCACGCCCTTTGACCCCCAACCACGTCCTCACCATGAAGTCAGGTGCCATCCTTCCGCCCCCTGGTGTGTTTGAAGATCCAGACCTGTACGCCAGGAAACGTTGGCGCTGTGTCCAGCGGATGGCAGACGAATTCTGGCTGCTATGGAAGAGCCAGTACCTTTCACTCTTGCAGAAACGTCGTGTCTGGCAACGTCCCCAGGCAAACGTACAGGTGGGAGATGTTGTTGTCTTGCATGACCAGAACTTGTGCAGATCAGAGTGGTGCATGGCTCGTGTAGTCGAAGTGATGCCGGGATCTGATGGACTGGTCAGACGAGTGAAAGTGCATGTTGGAACAAAGGCTCTAGACAATCACGGCCGTCCCACTGGTGATAGTCGCATATTAGAGCGACCTATTCACAAAATGACTGTGTTAGTAGATCGTGAAAATCACAAAGACAAAGCTGTGTAAGCGAACTGAAAGAACATTGAACTTTGGAGTGTGTTTCCAATTTGACAGTTGTAGATTGTTGCAGTTTGTTTTTATACCAGATGATGTAACAGACATTTATGGTTTAAGTGGTGCGTTTTTTTTTTATGCCGTCGAGTAAATGACTAACGGCATTTAGTTGAAACGTGATGTGTTGAAACCCTGAAAGTGATTGAACCATAATATTGTTGTGTAAATGTTTTGCAACACAATGATTTTGAGTTGTAAATTTGAAATGTCTAAATCTGCGTTATTCTTCTTTTGATATAAGGAATGTGTTTGTACAAAGGTTTTTTGAAGTAAATTATATTAATATAATTTCCGGTGGGAGTGTGCATGCCGATGTGGCATGCAGTCACCTACTTTTGTTGTAATTACGTTTGCTCAAGCCATTGCACGATGTAAAAAGAAGTAGACCGTGTTTTTATTGTAGCACCTTGTTGTGACCCGTTTTGTGGAGCGTTAATATTTTTACGTGAGATTCACGTGCTCCTTGTTCAGTTGTTGTGACCTGGTTTTGGTCGGAGCGTCACAAACTGCGTCGTTTAGTTCTAGAACACCGTGAGATTCACGTGCTTTTTTTCGTGTCTTGATTTTGAGGTGAGCCCTGCGAATCTGCGTTGCAAGTTTTAGAATACGTGTGACTCACGTGTTTTTAGCTTTGTGATGTCAGCTAGTTCCTTGGCCTTCTTTCTGTTAAATATACCGTTTTAAGTTTTGAGCATGCACGGAGTGCGTGATCGGTTACTGATTGGTTGTAAAATAGTAGTTTCACCCGATTCTGTCTTAGGAATGTTGTTGGTTGGTCAATCCGGTGACCTTTGACTTTTGAATAACTATTCCATGTTAGGTTTTTGTTTCCATAAATACCGCTGCTTGACTCCTGTCTCGTCAGTCGATCTGAGGGTTTTAGGAAGCGTTTGGTTTTGATGTAAACGTATGAAGGTTATCAAGTGAACCAACGGAGTGTTTCTTATGTTTTAACGTCAACGTAATGTTCTTGGAGACAGTTGTTTCTCAAGTGTGAATCGTTTTGTGCCCTTCGTTTGTGAGGCAACACGTTTTTGGTACTGCTGGTCAACCCACACAGCGCATAAGGTAATTTTGTTGTTACTTGTTTGTGTTGTGTTTTGGTCGCCATTTTGTAATGACTTTGTGAGTTGTTTATGTATAACGTGAGTTGAAAGTCTGACTTGTTGTAGTGTTTCTTTATTGTGTGTTCAACTGTTCTAGTGTTGTGAACGTACAGCAATGTTTTGTAGACGCTAGAAAGTCGCTAATGTTTATAATGATAACTTGTGTGTTCTGTGGTTAACGAAGTTCGAAGTGAAACGTTTTCTCTGACTTTTTCAGCCTTACGTTAAAAGAATTTAGGTAAAAGAAGCTTGCGGTCTGTGGTGATCGTTTGTAAACGGGCTTATTTCTTGTAACGTTATTGAGGGAAAGTGGATGAGTAAATATCTTGTTTGTGACTTTGATTAACGCAGGAACGTTGTCGTTAGACTTTTTTGGTATGACAGTTTGCTTTGTATTCCTGGCCTGATGAGTCAACGTTTTGTATTTTTCTGAAAGTAGCCATTTTGGTTTTAAATGTATGTATGCTAAGTTTCTTGAGTATTCTTAGTGCTTATGGTATTGTTGAACGTACGGAACGTAATTCTTTATTGTTGAACGTACAGAACGTAACTCTTTATTGTTGTTGAAGGATTAACCAACGAGTGTTTGGTAATTGTAACTTTCTTGTCTGTTTGTCTTCGCCTGTCTTGTGATTGTTTATTTTTCTTGTATTTACTTCTCGTGTCTTGTTAATGCATTTTAATACCTTTTGCCATGTCTAATAATTTGTTTTCTTTTCTCTTTTTCTTTCTGTCCATAAGTTTTTTACCGCAATAAGTAGTATCGCAATACGTAGTATCGCATTACGTGGTACTGTAACTATATATCTATACATTACTGATCCCTAGTGTCAGATGTAAAATAATAAACCAGTACTTTTGCGCGTTATCGCTTGTAACCTGTGTTTGTCATTTCGTATGAACAATATGTAGTACCAGCCTCGCTCACGAAGGCGCGCACATAGATGATCTATACGACGGGTGCTGTGGCGGGGTGGTAAGACGTGGGCATCTTAATCGGAAGGTCGAGGGTTCGAATCCCGGCCGCGGCCGCCTGGTGGGTTAAGTGTGGAGATTTTTCCTATCTCCCAAATCAACTTATGTGCAGACCTGCTAGTGGCTTATCCCCCTTCGAGTGTTCACGCAAGCACAAGACCAAGTGCGCACGGAAAAGATCCTGTAATCCATGTCAGAGTTCGGTGGGTTATAGAAACACGAAAATACCCAGCATGCTTCCTCCGAAAGCGGCGTATGGCGGGGTACAAACGGTCATACACGTAAATATCCACTCGTGCAAAATCACGAGTGTACGTGGGAGTTTCAGCCCACGAACGCAGAAGAAGAAGAAGAAGAAGAAGAAGATCTATACTATAAGCTTCTTTTTTTTTTAATCGTGTCTTTGTGTTATTAGAAATGTGATTTTGTGCCAAAAGAAAAATGTCCATGTTTGTGTAAAATGAAAATGGACATTGAAGTTTACTAATCTTATCTTATCTTATCTTATGCGAGAAAAACGAGAGGCAGACAGCAGCCAGAGTCTCACATGTTTAATCGGCCGTCTAGCAGAGTGTACAGAATAGACGATCAGTGTTCGGAAATAGGTCTGTCGGGTATGTATGGTTTGTGAAAGAGTGAATACCCTTATTTTTTTAGGGACAAATAAATTCACACGTGCTCCTGCCCACGTGTTTCCGACACACCCCTCGCTAGTGATTGGCATCTCCGATGTTTGTCCCCGTAAAAGCAAGGGTATTCACTCTTTCACAACGAATACAAACCCAACCGAATTATTTTTGGAATTCTTCCATTGTCTCTCGAATTCTCATTGGCTAAATGAGCACTGAAAACTAGCGATAGACAATAGCCAGTCTCACATTTTATTCAGCCATGTTGCTAGCTACGTGTAATGAATTTTCTCGCGAATTCTCAGTGACTAAAAGCTAGGGAGCAGTCGTTGGTCCATGTCCATATTGACAGAGAGAAGTCATTATCTCACAGTCTGGATGTAAATGTAGATGGTGGCAGAGCTTCAAAAATACCCTCCGTACGTTCTCCTCCCCGTCATAAACAAAACTAGGCAGATACGTGTGTGTGCAGATCTTTGTTATGAGACCATTTATTGTAACACCAATTGTATAACTCAGACTGGAAGGACCAGTCACTCCCCTACCATATCCAGCAAACAGAGTATGATTTAACTTCAGAAAGTGTCTATGCAGTTGAACCTACAACACAGACACCTCCCAAAATCAAATTCACACTGAAAAGTAAGTTCCCGCATTAAAATCGTCAAAAACTCAGATCAGCTAAAACGGAACAAGCTTTGCATGTCATTTGAAAGAAAAATCACATTTGCATCTAAAAACAGTCAGTTTTGTTTACCTGTCGTGTCAAAATAATGACGTTATGACATACTGAACGATGTATATGTCACTCGTCTCAGATGCCATAAAAGGCGGTTTCTGAAGCCGTTTTAGCGGGTAATGAAACAAAAAACAGTACATTTCAGTAACTCCTCTTCAGACTGTATATCATGCAAAACCCTAGCTAGACCTTAGACGGTGAGCTGAACTGTTTTCACGGGAAGCAGTTTGCCTTTTAACGTTAAAAGACCATATCTTGACAGGAATTGTTAAGATCATAGGGGGAAAAGTAAAACATTGGTGATGACAAAGCTTTTTTTGTCTCTGTTTCAGCCACTACTTCACTACCGCGTGTGACAATTCCAGTTATTGTTGGTAAGTACATTTATATATATATATATATATCTATATGTATAAATATATAGAGATAGATGACAGTGTTTTTTTTGCGTGGCTAAAAATTGATTCGACCTTTGCACTTTTACAGTGAGGACAACTTTGGATTAAATATTTCTTTTACAGGGATCACGTGACCGCCGCTCAAGTAAGGGTACCCTCAAAATCCACCAGACAAAAACGGAAGAGCCGAATGAAAAATCGACAACAAATCACAATAGGCAAAACTTTGCAACTTTGACATACGAGAAGAAAGTCATCCGCCCATATGGGTACCCTGCACCAGTGAGTGTTGTGCATGTAGATGATCTATACGACGGGTGCTGTGGCGGGGTGGTAAGACGTGGGCATCTTAATCGGAAGGTCGAGGGTTCGAATCCCGGCCGCGGCCGCCTGGTGGGTTAAGTGTGGAGATTTTTCCTATCTCCCAAATCAACTTATGTGCAGACCTGCTAGTGGCTTATCCCCCTTCGAGTGTTCACGCAAGTACAAGACCAAGTGTGCACGGAAAAGATCTTGTAATCCATGTCAGAGTTCCATGGGTTATAGAAAAACGACAATACCCAGCATGCTTCCTCCGAAAGCGGCGTATGGCGGGGTAAAAACGGTCATACACGTACATTTCCACCCGTGCAAAAACATGAGTGTACATGGGAGTTTCAGCCCACGAACGCAAAAGAAGAAGAAGAAGAAGAAGATCTATACTATAAGCTTCTTTTTTTTTAATCGTGTCTTTGTGTTATTAGAAATGTGATTTTGTGCCAAAAGAAAAATGTCCATGTTTGTGTAAAATGAAAATGGACATTGAAGTTTACTAATCTTATCTTATCTTATCTTATGCGAGAAAAACGAGAGGCAGACAGCAGCCAGAGTCTCACATGTTTAATCGGCCGTCTAGCAGAGTGTACAGAATAGACGATCAGTGTTCGGAAATAGGTCTGTCGGGTATGTATGGTTTGTGAAAGAGTGAATACCCTTATTTTTTTAGGGACAAATAAATTCACACGTGCTCCTGCCCACGTGTTTCCGACACACCCCTCGCTAGTGATTGGCATCTCCGATGTTTGTCCCCGTAAAAGCAAGGGTATTCACTCTTTCACAACGAATACAAACCCAACCGAATTATTTTTGGAATTCTTCCATTGTCTCACGAATTCTCATTGGCTAAATGAGCACTGAAAACTAGCGATAGACAATAGCCAGTCTCACATTTTATTCAGCCATGTTGCTAGCTACGTGTAATGAATTTTCTCGCGAATTCTCAGTGACTAAAAGCTAGGGAGCAGTCGTTGGTCCATGTCCATATTGACAGAGAGAAGTCATTATCTCACAGTCTGGATGTAAATGTAGATGGTGGCAGAGCTTCAAAAATACCCTCCGTACGTTCTCCTCCCCGTCATAAACAAAACTAGGCAGATACGTGTGTGTGCAGATCTTTGTTATGAGACCATTTATTGTAACACCAATTGTATAACTCAGACTGGAAGGACCAGTCACTCCCCTACCATATCCAGCAAACAGAGTATGATTTAACTTCAGAAAGTGTCTATGCAGTTGAACCTACAACACAGACACCTCCCAAAATCAAATTCACACTGAAAAGTAAGTTCCCGCATTAAAATCGTCAAAAACTCAGATCAGCTAAAACGGAACAAGCTTTGCATGTCATTTGAAAGAAAAATCACATTTGCATCTAAAAACAGTCAGTTTTGTTTACCTGTCGTGTCAAAATAATGACGTTATGACATACTGAACGATGTATATGTCACTCGTCTCAGATGCCATAAAAGGCGGTTTCTGAAGCCGTTTTAGCGGGTAATGAAACAAAAAACAGTACATTTCAGTAACTCCTCTTCAGACTGTATATCATGCAAAACCCTAGCTAGACCTTAGACGGTGAGCTGAACTGTTTTCACGGGAAGCAGTTTGCCTTTTAACGTTAAAAGACCATATCTTGACAGGAATTGTTAAGATCATAGGGGGAAAAGTAAAACATTGGTGATGACAAAGCTTTTTTTGTCTCTGTTTCAGCCACTACTTCACTACCGCGTGTGACAATTCCAGTTATTGTTGGTAAGTACATTTATATATATATATATATTTATATCTATATGTATAAATATATAGAGATAGATGACAGTGTTTTTTTTGCGTGGCTAAAAATTGATTCGACCTTTGCACTTTTACAGTGAGGACAACTTACGGCTGCATGGAAAGCGTTCTGGACACTACGGTGACCTTCTAAAATTAAGTAGATGTGCAACGCCAAGGCACTGCATACCCCAGCGAAAGACACACCTCTCTCTCTGTCTGTCTCTGTCTATCTCTGTCTGTCTGTCTATGTCTGTCTCTGTCTGTCTCTCTCTCTTTCAAACACATACATACACGAACACACACACACACAAACACACACATACACACACATACATACACACACACACATACACATATACACACACACACACACACACACACACACACACACACATACATCACGACCCTCGTCTCGATTCCCCCTCTATGTTAAACAATTTAGTCAAAACTTGACTAAATGTAAAAACAACAACACATTTTACAAATAGAAATTAGCAGACAGAGCTTGGAACATTGCATTAATGCAAAACATGCAATGCCAAGTAGAAACATTCATATTACAGCTCAGGCCAAAAGCTCAAACCTTATAAATCAATTCAGATAGTAAATTCGTGGTCGATTATGATATATAAACTTGGCCAACAAAATATTGCAACAAATTTCAAACCCAAATTAAAGCATTAATCCCCGTGTCATTTTTTTTAACATTTTATATGCCAGAGAAGGCCGTTCACTTAACCTTCAGGATCACCATTTGGATTAAATATTTCTTTTACAGGGATCACGTAAACCGCCGCTCAAATAAGGGTACCCTTAAACTCGACCAGACATAAACGGAACGGCCGAATGAAAATTCGACAACAAATCACCACAGGCAAAACTGTGTAACTTTGACATACGAGAAGAAAGTCAAACCAATAATCTACTATGGACAGATTGTTTTGTTTTGCTACCTTGCGTATTTCGTGTGCTATGCTATTCATACTGATTCACGTGTCGATCGAAAGAGGGGTCAAAAATGGGACTTTTTGCGTCATTTTTTAGGGGTATAATGACAAAAAACGCTGCACTTTAGCAATGACTTGGTAGATTGCTTTGAAACTTTCGGAAAACATCGTACTATAGATACTTCGTGCGAAATTATGGATCGTTACAATTATTTGTTAAAATGTTATGCAATTTTTCGAAAGAAATGTTCACACACGTCATATGATTGTTTACTTGTTTCAAAAAAATGCATGACTCTGCACGTCTTTAGAACAATGATTTATACACACAAAGCAAACGTTTTATGTGCGTATAAGCACTGACGCAAATTTGCTGGGCCAGTAAACACGCTACATATTTAAGCAATGATTCTGGTGCCACAGCGATGCCCAGCCAAGCGTGACCGTAGCATGTTTTAAGAGGTACGCAGCGATAACAGCTGTAAGCGCGAAACAGCGTGTACGTTCCATTTTTTCCTCATGTGTTTGCATGACTAGCAAATTAACGTCAGCAGCTACACGCAAATAAAACTTAGACAGAATCCATATCAATCATTTATCTGCAGATATGCAAAGTCATGAATTTTTTGGACACAAGTGAACAATCCTATGACAAGTTTAACAACATTTTCCGAAACATTGCGTCATATCTGTATAAATAACCGTAACGATCCAAAGTTTCGCACGAAGTATCTCTAGTATGCTGGTAAAATATTCTGAAAGTTGCAAAGCAATCCACCAAGTCATTGCTAAAACGTATCGGTTTTTGACATGATACCCATACAAATTGACGAAAAACGTTCCGTTTTTGACCGCTCTTGCGATCGACACCTGCATCAGTAGGAATAGAATAGCACGCGAAATACGCAAGGTAGCAAAACAAAACAATCTGTTCAGGGTAGATAATTGGTTTGACTCTCTTCTCGTATGTCAAAGTTGCCCACTTTCGCCTATTGTGATTTGTTTTCGATTTTTCATCAGGCCCTTACGTTTTTGTCTGGTCGATTTTGAGGGTACCCTTACTTGAGAGGCGGTCACGTGATCCCTGTAAAAGAAATATTTAATCCAAATGGTGATCCTGAAGGTTGAGTGAACGGCCTTCTTTGGCATATACAGTTTTAATTAAATGACACAGGAATTAATGCTTTAATTTGGGTTTGAAATTTGTTGCAATAATTTGTTGGCCAACTTTATGATTGTATTCACTAATTCATTCATTGACTTGTGCTGTGTAGATCTGTCCAGTGTCCATCACTCTATCACCATGACACTGAAGTATGTGGTGACTGTGTGTACCCACGTGACTGAGAATCAAGTGAAGACAACTGTTCATACCAGGATTATAAGGGAGAACGAAGAGTGGCCTGGCCTTTGCGTGGACAGCGTGTGCAGCAATGCTCACGTGACTGCCACGTGTGACAGCGCATTTACTCCATCTGTCACGACCACCGTAAAAATTGAACAAGTACCGTGAGTACTTTCACATTTATATGACTGAATGTTTATTATGAACACTGTGTGTCCTCAGTTCCGTCGTTCAGTCGCAATGATCGTTCGTACCAATGCCAATTGTTGACAGGAGATAAAACTTTCCTCAAATATCCCCCACATGTAGTAGTTTAGAGGCTGTGAAACGCTGGTCTGTCTGCTTGTGTATTCTTCTATGTGTGGATGGAGAGAGTGATAGAGAGAAAGAAAGAAAGAGAGAGAGAGAGAGAGAGAGAGAGAGAGAGAGAGAGAGAGAGAGAGAGACAGAGACAGAGACAGAGACAGAGAAAGACAGAGAAAGAACTCAGAACTCAGAATTTTTATTGTAAACCACACTGTTGTGTTTGTACAAGGGGGGAGTAGAGTTTCCATTTCAATGTATACTATACTGTATGAGACAGAGAGAGAGAGAGAGAGAGAGAGAGAGAGAGAGAGAGGGGGGGGGGGGGGAAAGGGAGAGAGAGAGAGATCGAGAGAGAGAGAGAGATGGGGCGAGACAGACAGACAGATAGACAGACATACAGAGAGAAAGGGGGGGGTGGGGGGGGGGAGTCCAACACATCGCACTTATTCTTATACAGGACATTCCGTTTTTGATGTCAAGGACTACCCTTGAGTCAACACTGACCAACCACACTGAATTGACTCGCGATGTCTTGCAAAAGGCAGCTGCAGAGGAAGACGCCTTTGATCTAAAGGTAATACTTTGACCGCGAGAATGATGACCACGAAGACTGTGTTGTCCTAGTAGGCTACCCTGTTTCACAACTGTCAAGTCAAAGAAGTGCAATTTCTACGAGAGAAGTTATGCTTTGTGGACGCTGTCTGTGAGAATTCTCGTGTTGAAGCTCACAAAATTAATACGACTGGCACAAAGGAGATGAAGCCTTGTGATAGTTACACAGACGACGACGGTACGGCTATTCAACAGTCGGGTACAGAAGACAAATCAAAAGAATAATCCAGTTCCAGCTGACGCATTATGCGTTTCAAGGGAGTATACGCGTTCTAAGTATCATGCTACGTGAATGTATTGTGTTGTTGTTGTTGCTGTGTTGTTGTTGCTGTGTTGTTGTTGCTGTTGTTGTTGTTGTTGTTGGTGTAGTTGTTGTTGTTGTCGTTGTTGTTGTTGTTATTGTAAGCCCGTCACTGTGGTGCGTTTACCTGGACGTTGTTGTTTTCATAGAATATTGGTGCAGTCCTGGATAAAGTCGAGATTCTGGTCACGCTTCAGACAACATGCACGCCTGGTTACATCTACACAGGGACTGATTGCGGTAAAGAAACAGTAATATAACTACAATTGCAGTGTTTCTACCATTGGTCGAAATATGTCCAACCCTAATGTATGTCAATGTAACCAATAACAGCAAACTTATGGGCAAAACATATTATTGCAAATACATATCCTCTTTCCTGAGATGTTGTTACAGCCTGCTGTTTAGCATGTCAGTGATACTTGCTGATCTGAAGTTTTACAATATCACAATGCACATTTTTGCTCAGTAATTTACATCCTTAAAAATTATGCAAAGCACTCTCACAAGTATAGGGTTCTAAAACAAATCAAGCTGGGGAGCTATGGGCCGATCAATTTATAGTTGAATGCAACCCGGAAAAAAGTTGTGTGAAGCAAAATTAATACATTAAGTCAATCTGTCGAACTCACAAACTGACATCGAACGTACCACATTGTTTCCCTTAGACAATCCTCAACAATTTTGTCGATTGCATACCCCGCGGCGACGGTGACGCATCAACAAATTACAAGCCATTATAGCGCAGTAGCCTAATGCGTTTCACAGCAAAAGGCGTTTTGCTCTATTTTGGGAGACTTTCTTATCTATTTTTCTTAAACCTAAACAAAACATATGTATATAGTTGTTTTTTATGCAAGATGATAAAGAATAAGACGAAATCTGTCTTAATTGATTCCTGACATTTACATTTAGTAAGAATGTTCAGATTTGTGCCGACTCAACTTTCACAAAAAAGCCGGATATGACCTCACCAAAGACAGTTATCAACATTGAAAAAAGCGTGTTGGGATAGTATCCGCAAAAAAATTGTAAAGTACCATAACGATCGGTCAAGTATCGTTTTCTCTGAATCGCTCTACACAACCGCACACACACACACACACACACACACACACACACACACACACACACACACACACACACACACACACACACACACACACACACACACACACACACACACACACAAAGACGCACACACGCACACGCACACACACACGCACACACACACACACACACACACACACACACACACACACACATACACACACACACACACACCACCCTCGTATCGATTCCCCTTCTATGCTAACATATTTAGTTAAAACTTGACTAAATGTAAAAATAAGGTTGCGAAATGCATATTTATTACAGGTGGCGTTCTCAATAATGTTGCGTCTCTGATTATAATATAACTGTAGCTTTATGGGTTTCTTTGCACATACCGTGAGTGAGTCTATGGATGTGAAATGCTGAATGCTGTAACTGTTAATGTTTCCACAGTGAAAGACGGAGAAGAATCCACAACCGTCAGCCTTTTTTTCATCAGCTCGGTCATCGGAGGCGTGTTTGGCTTTCTGGCTGTGGTGATTCTCGTTGTCCTTGTCGTCATAATGTACAGGTGATGCGTGCAGAACTCCTGAGACGAATACTAGGATGTTGATAAGTATAAAGTCATGTAAAACTGTAATACTCGGATGGAAACTGTCAATCGTTTGAAGCATACCATTAACTTTATTACGCCAGTACAGTTGCGCTCGCACTAGATTGTAGTCAATCTGAACATCCAAACGCAACACACTTTTCAGCATGGACAGACACAACAAAATAAGCCTTGACAATGAGGGATGACTTAGTTAATGTGACATACAAACACAAACATACTGTTGTCTGATAATGATTGAGAATCAGTATTTCGCTTGTGGTAATCGTAACATCAATACCATATAGATGTCTCTGGTATGTAATGAAAGAAGACTTTGTTCTTCTTACACATATCAATGATTATAATATTATTGTTTCTCGTCTTCCGTTATTCTTAGTTTGATAATGACAGCATGAGCCACTGGAGCTGCTACACAAATTGTGCGAATTTCAGTGCCACACCAAATGAAGTAAAGCCAGTTTCACATAATATGTTTTGATTGATGATTATGTTTTGTCACAGGTATATAAGCTACATTTTCGTATCCCCCTTCATGGGTTCTGTTCTATATATATGTATAGGTTACAACACGAGTGGTTTTTTATATGGCTTGTATTTCAGTCAAGACCCAGCGGATGAATATCATCGGGAGACACGAGCCTCTGGCGAGTGGATCTCGATTGATATTCCCGCTGGGTCTTGACTGAAATACAAGACATATAAAAAACCACGAGTGTTGTAATCTGTATATCCCATTCTACCATCAAACACAAAGTGTAGACTACTAGCGGCACTGTTGCGATCTGTGGAGTGTAAAACAGTGTTGCCAGCGAGACTTGGCCCTTTTGCAACCTTAAACTAAGTGACCGTCGCTGAAAAAATAAAACGAATGAGTGCATCGATAAGTACGCGGTAACACTACTTTCAGACCATTTAAAAGCTTTAAGTAAAGGTTCATAAAATGCAAGAAAGTAATGAAGTCGTATAGAACTCAATTTAGTTGAAGCGCACAATTCTTTTGTTTTGCGTTTCAGGTCGGCAGAACGGGCGAAACCGGTTTGGCACCCATTTGGCTTACTCGATTCAGAATCGATTCCACGTTGTTTTTCTCGAACGTATTATTATACAATTAGGCTTATTGACAGAGAAGCAAATTTTAGGGAACAAATATGTAGGTTTAGATTTAACCATTTGCTCCCTATTTGAAATGTATCTACGTGATAAACTGTTTTGCGAGTGTGTTTGCATGGATGAACCTAAACTGGTATGGGTGTGAGGAAAACGGGACCAAGTTGGTGAAGTCGCGAATTGCTGACACCAAGTCTGTCACCGCCGATTGATTGCATTTTGAAGGAATATGACTGGATTACGGAAAAATACACACATGTTAAGTTCTTGGATACCTTCATCGCCGATGTGGACTTACTGCAGAGCCAGGCAAAAGAGTAGACTTGCTCGCAAAATACGGGAAACAGCCGATGTTTGATAACGAAGCGAAGCCAAACGGTAAGAACGCTTCTCGGTCCCGCTACGCATGTCACCAGACCAGTGTTGTTGCTTTGAGTTTGACTAACAAACTCGAAACTGTCATTTAAAACATGAGCCAAATGTGTATTGATTGTGTGATTAGTCTATGTGACAGGGCTTCTATTATCTGTGCTCCCTAGCTTCTGTCAGTTCCCACATCGACACTGCAAACAGTCGTCTGCTACGATACAAGGGAGGGTACTCGTTGTTTTGTTTTGGTTTGTAGCCATGGGCATTGTGATAGTGTTCGACTGTTCAAACTAGTGTTATGCACGGGTTAATAAAACTGCGGATAGAACTCTTTAGCAGCAAAGCAATTAAGAGTGTATTACAATCTATTTGTTTGGCGCAAGGTCAAAGGTCGGGAGGAAAGTAGTTATTTGCCCAAATCGGAATCTGCACTATTATATATTTGTTGGAGTCCATGATGTATTTATTGAGCTATAAAAATACAACATATATACCCATACTGAAGTAACAGAGACAAAGAAGGGAGGTCATGGGATATATAGTCCCAAACTAAATCTTCAAAATGTCCTAAACCGGTTGGAGTTCTGGGTAGAGAAATCCTTTTATGAATTGACGTCAGCGTCTTTCAAAGATTTGCCAATGCATTTCAGAGGTGGACTGCAAACATTATACCTGTCATCCTCGAAATAACTGCCACCATGCAGCCTTTGCTTTCCAAACGGATACGAAGTGACCGGGAGAAGAGGGTCAGTTATCAACTAAAAGTCCTTGTTTTGTCATGCAGGGCACAACGCACACACCCGTGGTCATACTTGTTCAAAAATCTGGATCACCTCGTTCTTGTTTTGTAACATGCGCGAGTGTGTTCACACAATAGGCTCAAAACGTTTGCTTCCCAACGAAGATGGATGTCAGTGACTGTAATTGCAACATTTTATTTCATAATTTTTCATTTGAAGTTATCAAAAACACAAGTCTGTTTCCATAAACCCTTTTATTCAACCAAGGCAATAACTATCGATTGGTACAGCTCAAGGGAAATAATTAAGAACTCCAACATGGTTTTCTAATAAAGCAAATTAAATTACATATTCTTACTCCGAATCACATGATTAGCATTGACACACTTGGAGATGCCTAGGTCCTGATAAAAGCTTACCCGTCTAAGTATAAGGGAAGCAACCCCAACTAAAAAAGTGACAGCACCATGGTACTTGCCACCCGCGGTTGCCTCCCATTAGTGGGTGAACTACGTCACTATTGGTGCCTGGTCACATGATACACAGATCAATCGACTTCTATCACTTGAGAGGACAGGTCGTGTTTTGCTTTGCTCTGGCTGTTTTCGTGTCTGCTGACACCCACCGGCCTCGGCGCCCGTCTTCTTGCTCGCTTTGCAGCTGGTGAGATCTTTCCTTTATATTCGTTGACTTGTTTTTATCTTCTGCTGAGAATTTCTTACGTCTGTTAGACTTTGAAGTTCTCAGTGGCTGTTGGCTTCCTCTTGGTCGCCATTTTTGCTAACACGTGGCGTTTGCTATGTTGACGTTTTTTCGTCCGTTCTCGGACGCTTAACGCTTTTGTAGTGTATGGTTTAGCTGCCTTTGGTGGCTACAACGCTTGTGTCAGCTTGTTTGCTTGCTTGCTTCTGAAATGTTTGTGTCCGTACGGACTTGGTTAATTTCAGTAGTTGCCATTTTTCGCTAGCATGTAGTTGTTTGCTATGTTGATGTTTTCGTCCGTCCTCGGACGCTTAACGCTTCTGTAGCTTGTTGTTTAGCTGCATTTCGTAGCTACTACGCTTGTGTTAGTTTGTTTGCGTGCTTGCTTCTGAAATGTTTGCGTCCTTTCGGACTTGGCTATTTTCGGTGGTTGTGGCTTCCTTCTTGGTCGCCATCTTTCGCTAGCACGTTGTTGTTTGCTATGCTGATTTTCGTCCGTACTCGGACGCTTAACTCTTTGTATAGCTTGTTGTTTAGCTGCCTTCGGTAGCTCCTAAGCTGGTTTTAGCTGCCCTCTTTGCTTGCTTCTGAAATGTTTGTGTCCGCTCGGACTGTGCTATTTTCAGTTGTTTGTTTATTTTTCTCTCGGCGTTAACATGGCCGTCAATGAGAATTAGAGGGAGCTAAGGCCGAGGGTTAGGGCTTGGGCCCTGCTAAGCTCTAATCCTCAGCATCCTCTTCTTTTGAAGAACTCTATCGTTGTTGTTTTGGCACAGGATTAAAAATGTTTACGTTTTTCTGTGCCGATTTCTGCTACGGACGATTGGCCGTCTGGCTCTCTGCCGTCCGTCTTTGCCTCTAACGCTGTCGTTTTACGACTGTTTCGGCTCCAGAGTCTAGTGCTCTGGGGTCTACTCTTATCTTTTGCTTATTTCCAGAAAGAGATTCCCTCGTTCGCGAGGCTTTGCCGCGGCGGACATCGTCGCCAGCTCTGCCCCCCGCCTGGGGGTTAGGCGACGTTCTCTTCTTGGCGTCTTTTGATGCCTGTGCCTTCAGAAGCTCCGGGCTGCTGTCCACCTTGACTTTTCTGGACGGTTCCGCGGGGACCTTCTTCTCCTCTTCCTGGCCGGCATTTGTTGCCTTCCGCTTGCGGTAGCGCAACAGTGCATGTCCCTCCGGGGATCCGGCCACAGCAAGGTTGGTGTCTGCAGCAGCCGTTTACGGCAGCTGCGCTTCCGGTTCCCGGAAGCAGAGGTTCACCGGCTAGTGATCAGACTACGTTCACGTCCGGCTCGAACCTCGCCTTACGTCAGCAGTCGTCCGCGACAGCTGCTTCCGGCTCACGCAGGAAGTAGGGGTTCACCGGGTAGTGATCAGACTACGTTCACGTGCGGCCCGAACCTCGCCTTACGTCAGCAGTCGTCCGCGACAGCTGCTTCCGGCTTAGGCCGGAAGTAAAAGGCTCACTGGCTAGTGATCAGACTACGTTCACGTCCGGTTCGAGCCTTGCCTTACGTCAGCAGTCGTCCACGGCAGCTGCGCTTCCGGTTCCGGCCGGAAGTGTAGGTTCACCGGTAGTGCACAGGCTGCTGTCACGTCCGGTGTGAGCTTTACCCTACGTCAGCAGTCGTCCGCGACAGCGCCGCTTCCGGTTCCGACCGGAAGCGTAGGTTCACTGGTTAGTGCACAGACAGCTGTCACGTCCGGTTTTGAGCCTTGCCCTACGGCAGCAGTCGTACGCGACAGCTGTGCTTCCGGTTCCGGCTGGAAGTGTAGGTTCACTGGTTGGTGCTCAGGCTACTGGCACGTTCAGTTCGAACCTTGCCTTACGTTGGCGGTCGTACGCGACCGCTGCGCTTCTGGCTTCGGCCGGAAGTGTGAGCTCACCGGTTAGTGCACAGGCTGCTGTCATTTCTGGTTCGAGTCTTGCCCTACTTCAGCAGTCGTCCTCGACAGCTTTGCTTCTGGTTCCGGCTGGAAGCGTAGGTTCACTGGTTAGTGCACAGACTACTGTCACGTTCGGTTTGAACCTTGCCTTACGTCGGCGATCGTACGCGACCGCTGCGCTTCTGGCTCCGGCCGGAAGTGGGGGCTCACTGGATAGTGGACCTGCTATGGTCCCATCTGGTTTGAGTCTGGTTTTTCGTCAGCAGTGCCCTTTGGGCTTGCAGGCTCCCTGCCTCAGGCGGATTAGCAGCTACCACACACTTCGGTAGTGGGTTCTGCCGTTCTCCTCACTTCCTGTGCCTTTGGTCTTCGACGCCTCTCATCCTCCTCTTAGTCAGGGGTGAAGTTTGGCCGTTGACTTGCAGGAAAGGGGCTTCAGGCTCCGGCCTTCCCCGCTCAGCGTCCGTCTTGGGCTCTTATGGCTTTTAGCCAGCCCCTTCGCTTACCACGTCGGACTCTCGTTCGGTTGATTGTTAGCAGACGCTCTCGGGATATTCGTCCCTCTTCAAGGTTGCTCTTGAAGCGGCGAATGAAGTCTCTTCCAGATCTTGCCCGGAAGGGGTTTATTGCTCGAAATTGCGTCTACCGACGTTTTTTCAATAAAGACTGGTTCCCAGTCGGCGAGAGAGAAGGAAGGCTACTTCCGTTTTAAGGTGTCGCCTTTGGTGGCCTTTCAACTCTTTCCCATCTTTGCCAAACCCTCGTCTTCCAGCAGCGGCTGCCTCTAGTTCCGGTTTCTTTGCTGTCCTCACGGCCAGCTATGGAACTGGCGCGGGTTTGGTTTGCCTCTCCTGCGCAGGCTTCTTCTTTCGGGACATTAGCGGCTCAGAGGAAGTTGCCTTTGCCCAAGACGTCCCGGAATTTGCTGTCGTCTTTTGCCCTTCCACGTGCACCTTTGCCGGTCACGCCGTAACTTCTTCTTTGGGGAACGATTCGAGTCCCCTGCTCTCTGAGCAGACTCTCTTCCCCTCTGAGGAAGTGGGCAGACAGCTTTTGGAACTTGCTTCCATTTCGGAGACACTCCTTTACGGAGTCCTTGGCGCCCTTTACACTCAGTAAAGAGCAGGACGCAGGGGATGCTTTCTCCACCTTTGCTAGGGCGAATTTAGAACAGAGGAGGCCTTCCTCTCTGCACAATGCCCATGCGGTCATGTACAGACGGGACTTGTTCCTCGCCCATTCCTAGTTTATGAGGAATCAATGAGAGACACCCTTAGTTCTTCACCCTTGGTGGATGGGTCTCTCTTCGGCCTCCTGGCCTCTAAGGCCTCCTGGCCTCCAAGGCCTCCTGGCCTCTAAGGCCTCCTGGCCTCTAAGGTCTCCTGGCCTCCAAGGCCTCCTGGCCTCCAAGGAGATAAAGATTTGTAGGGACCTTCAGGTCTCTTCTTTTGCTCTTCAAGCTTTGAAGCAGCAAAACGGGCTCTACCTAAAGCAGACTCAGCTCTTTCAGGCTAAGTCCTCAGCTCAGGTTTATCCGGAGAGGTTCTTTCTTTCACAGACGTCATAGTCTGTGTTTTTTGGGAACAACAGCCGGCATTAGGGCATCCGGGTTTTTTAGCCTCGGCTGGTGCAACAGCCATTCCATCCGTCGGTGGTGGTGGTTGTTGTTTGCTCTTATGGACTTGGTCCTAGTGGGTCTTTCGCCGAGTTTGACTCGTCTTTCTCTAGCGATCGGACTTGTTCTGGTGTTTCGTCCAAACTTAAGGTTTACTTGAGTTGGCCTCGGAAGTTACATTCAGATTTTCCTGAGTTTGCATTGGTTTTGGCAATGCATGGTGAGGAGCCTTTCTTGTGGCCTATCACTTTCTCAGCTTTATTGGCTAACCCTCTCCTTTCTGCAGAGGTCTAGTTAATGTTCCGGTTTTCTTGGTGCGGGCTTTTAGTCCAGCATCTTTTATGGCCGGTCTACGGGCGTTACGGCTCTCAGCCTTAGCCCGGGTAATGGTCTCTTGACTGGCACGGGCGACTACGGTCTCCGTGTCCCTAGAATCTGTGTCTCCCTCTTCTCCCTCATCCTGGCATGAGGCGAGTCGGGGCGACTTCCGGTGGTTTGGGTTGCCGGTTACGGCTTCCTTCTACCACTTGCAACTATTACGGACGCTTGCCAGTTGTTTTCCGTGTCTGACGCTCGGTTCTGAGGTAATGAGACGCGTTTGGCTTTTCAGCTAAACTCAGGAATTTTTTCTGGGTTTGGTCTGCCGCGAATTTTACTTCGGGCCTTTTCCCTGAGAACTCTTGTTCAGGGAGTCTTATGGCTGGTTGGCTTCACGGTTTTCCGTTTTCCTTCCCAGTCTTGTTTTCTGGTTTAGGTTTTTGAGTTTCATTCAATTACCTACAAGCAGACTGCTCTGCGAACACTGATTTTTTGTCATTTCGTTTAGGGTCACTGGTCACATCAAGCTTTGGCCACGGCGGTTTCCGCTTTCCGGTGCTTACGCACTACCTTAGGTCGCTGCTTCCTCTTTTTACCCCTCTCTCTGCTTTCGCAGGGACCGGTAGAGGACGACCGGTGACCGTCTCCTTTTGAGATTTTCTCATTGAGTCGGACTCTCACTCATGGAGCATTTCCAGGCCGTTAGCATTTCCTTCCAATAGAAAGGGGGGGGGGGGGGGGTCAGCTTGTCTTTCCCTCTACTCGGCTCGGGTTTATTCAAGGCTTGGGTCCTTTCCGGACTGTTTTACGGTTCAGTTAGATGTTTTCTTTCTCACCGGGTCCTTTCCTGACTTTTGGCAGTGGGCCAGTTTTTGGCAAGGGATTTTCTTTCCCTCCGCCTTGGCGTAGCTATCTGCTATCTTTCCCCTAGGCGCGGCCCGAGCTATTTTCCAGGGCCTGGGCCTCCTCCTCGGCCGTTTTACGGTCTAGGAGGTTGGATGACGTCCTGCGCACACCTTACTGGCGCTCGGCTTTTGTCTTTATCAGTTTTCGTAGGGAGACCTGGCTGCCGCCTGGCAGTATGGATCTCGGTCCATTACTGCCTTGGTGGCAGCTGGAGGATGTCTCTCCAGAACTTAAGAGTGAGTTTGAACTTTTTGATCTTACCCACCACCTTGTTGGAGTTATCTGCTAATCATGTGATTCGGAGTAAGAATATGTAATTTAATTGAACATTTTTAATTAAATTTTCATTTGATTAATATACTTACCCGAATCACATGGGTAATTCCCTCCCGCCTGACCCGCTTTATAGTTTCTTAGTATTCTATAAGTCGATTGATCTGTGTATCATGTATCATGTGACCAGGCACCAATAGTGACGTAGTTCACCCACTAATGGGAGGCAACCGCGGACCGGGTGGCAAGTACCATGGTGCTGTCACTTTTTTAGTTGGGGTTGCTTCCCTTATACTTAGACGGGTAAGCTTTTATCAGGACCTAGGCATCTCCAAGTGTGTCAATGCTAATCATGTGATTCGGGTAAGTATATTAATCAATGAAAATTTAATTAAACATTTTTAATAATAAAACTTGTCATTTATATATAGCAGGTTGTAACTACTGATTATTATCAACAAGTTGTGTGAATCACAATAGTCATAAGACAACGTAGCTCTACTTATTATACACAGGCGTCAAGGAAACCGTAATGCGGACAGACGGCAACAGGAAGACGCAAACGGCTACACCACACTGAACGTCATTGGACATAGCACAGAACCTGGACACAGTGGCCATCAGGGTTCACTGCATCTCAGTCCCCTTGGCTTTGACCTGCCGGGCCCCATTCATGAGTAAGAATACAAGTGTTTATCCCAGTCTAGCTTGCCTGCATGCTTTATCTTGATTTGTCTTCCCTCGTCCTTGTCTTGTCCGGTCTTGTATGTGCCTTTCTTTATCCTGTTGTGCACCTGTTTACTTTGATCTGTCCTATTAAGGGGGATTTTTCCTAACTGTCATATGTCCTCTCAGTTTATATTTGCCCTGTCTTCGTGCAGCCTTGACGCAAAATGTACGCATCTGTCTTGTATTTTCCAGCCTGTCCTTGTCAGCTGTATTGCATGTGTTTTGCCTTGTTTGCCCCACTGTTCACGTGGTATGTCATCAACAGTAATATCCAGTCCAGTCCGTCATTCTGTCAACTCAGTTAATCTCTGAGTCCATGTTTTGCCCTATCCTGTTTTGTTGTATGCAGACCGAGGCTGTAGCAAATTAAATCATGTTGTTGGGTGCAAAATGTCTTCCTACTTACTTAAAGTCTTGGTAATGTTTTGTATAGCACATTCGTAAGGACCACTTTTGAAATGTTCAAATGATACTATGGGAAAGTGTAATGTATTATTATAGAATGCTTCATAATGTATGGTATTTAGCTGATAGCAAATGACTGTTATTTAATGAGTTAGTTGTAACCTTTTTTTTTCCCTCACGGAGAAGGGCTGATTGTAAAGTGGCAGCACTTGCTCATATCATATACCCTCATAATGAACAAAATATAATATATTTTGTTCATTATGAGGGTATATGACATACCCTGACAGATATTATCTTATCCTATCTTATATTTCTTGTCATCGCTACCATTGACAGTTACTGAACGAATTTACATAGATTAATTGTTTTGAATAAACCGCGTTAAAGGCTAGCTGGCTTTGTTGCCAAAATATGAGTTGTTAATTATTTTAACTTGTGACTCAGCTCTTCTGATGTAAATGTGGCTGAACGTGTTGCTTCTGTAGTTCTTTTTTCCCTGATCACAATAGTTGTTGATATAGTTACCATCAAACATGGGTATAGTGTGCTCATTTCGAGGACATTGGTTAAGACTGTCCAAAGTACCTAGAGTAATTTCCACTATTTCCGAATAATAATCCACTCCCTCACACAATTTACCTCCCTTAACTTGAGAAATATTCTCACAAACAGGCAGAAAAGGAAAACAGACGAGCAGACTATAAACATAAGAACAATCTGCCAAAGGCTGTGATGGCAGCAGTGAAACTTGTTTGTGACGATATGGCTGCCACAGAGCTTCATCAGAGAGGTTTAGAAGAATACACTCAGAACCCCACTGAATCTGCCAATAGCCTTATATTTACACATGCTGTCCCAAACTGAAAGCTCATGTTTGTGTGTGCTAGCGTTGAGCAAAGAAACATTAACATGAAGAGACATAAACATGAAGAGACATGAAGACACAAGAATGTGAAGACACAAGAATGTGAAGACACATGAACATGAAGAGACATGAACATGAAGACACATGAACATGAAGACACATGAACATGAAGACACATGAACATAAAGAGACATGAACATGAAGACACATGAACATGAAGACACATGAACATGAAGACACGTGAACATGAAGACACATGAACATGAAGAGACATGAACATGAAGACACAAGAATGTGAAGAGACATGAACATGAAGACACATGAACATGAAGACACATGAACATGAAGAGACATGAACATGAAGATACATGAACATAAAGACACATGAACATGAAGATACATGAACATGAATAGACATGAACATGAAGACACATGAACATGAAGACACATGAACATGAAGAGACATGAACATGAAGACACATGAACATGAAGAGACATGAACATGAAGAGACATGAACATGAAGACACAAGAATGTGAAGAGACATGAACATGAAGAGACATGAACATGAAGAAAAAACATGAACATAAAGAGACATGAACATGAAGAAGAAACATGAACATGAAGACACATGAACATGAAGACACAAGAATGTGAAGAGACATGAACATGAAGAGACATGAACATGAAGAGACATGAACATAAGCAAGCATGAACATGAAGAGACATGAAGAGACATGGAGAGACATGAAGAGACATGAACATAAAGAGACATGAACATGAAGAGACATGAACATAAAGAGACATGAACATGAAGACATATGAACATGAAGAGACATGAACATAAAGACATATGAACGCGAAGACACATGAACATGAAGATACATGAACATACAGCGACATGAAAATGAAGATACATGAACGTGAAGAGACATGAACATGAAGACATCAGAACATGAAGAGACATGAACATGAAGAGACATGAACACGAAGTCATATGAACATAAAGCGACATGAACATGAAGATACATGAACATGAAGAGACTTGAGCATGCAGGCACAAGGACATGAAGAGACATTTACATAAAGAGACGCATGAACATGAAGACACAATAATGTGAAGATACATGGACATAAAGAGTCATGAACATGAAAATACATGAACATAAAGAGCCACATGAACATGAAAACACAATAATGTGAAGAGGCATGAACATAAAGAGCCGCATGCACATGAAGACACAAGAATGTGAAGAGACATGAAAATGAAGAGACATGAACATGAAGAGAGACACATACACGTGAACACACACGGATGTGAAGAGACATAAACGTGAAGAGACGCATAAACATGAACACACACGAATGTGAAGAGACATAAACGTGAATAGACGCATAAACATGAACACACACGAATGTGAAGAGACATAAACGTGAAGAGACGCATACACATAAAGAGACATGGACATGAAGAGACATGGACATGACGAGACACATGAACACGAAGACACATGAACACAAAGACGCATAAAAATGAAGACACATGCACATGAAGACACACGAATGTGAAGAGACATGAACATGAAGAACATGAACATGATGAGACATGAACATGAAGAGATACATAAACGTGAAGAGAGACATGAACATGAAGACACATGCACATGAAGACAAATGAACATGAAGAGACATGAACATGAAGATACATGAACATGAAGAGGCACATGGACATTAAGAGAGGCATGCACATGAATAGACACATAAACGTTAAGAGACATGCACACGAAGAGACATGAACATGAAGATACATGCACATGAAGACACATTAACACGAAGACATATGAACACAAAGGCACATGGACATGAAGACATATAACACGAAAATACATTAACATGATGGGACATGGGCATGAAGAGACACATGAACACGAAGACACATGAACACGAAGACACATGAACATGAAGAGACATGGAAATGAAGAAACATGAACATGAAGGGACAACATTAACATAAAGAGACACATGAACATAAAGAGGCGCATGAACATGAAGATACATAAACATGAAGACACACGAACATGAAGACACATGAACATGAACATACATGAAAATGAAGAAACATGAACATAAAGCCACATGAACATAACGCAACATGAACATGAAGAGACATAACAATTAAGAGACACATGGACATGAAGAGACATTAACATGAAGAGACACATACACGTGAAGAGACACATGAACACGAAGAAACATGAACATGAAGATGCATGAAAATGAATAGACTTGACCATGAAGAGACATGCACATGAATATTGGGCGGGGATATAGCTCAGTTGGTAGCGCGCTGGATTTGTATTCAGTTGGCCACTGTCAGCGTGAGTTCGATCCCAGGTTCGGCGGAAATGTATTTCACTGAGTCAACTTTGTGTGCAGACTCTCTTCGGTGTCCGAACCTCCCCCTGTGTACACTACATTGGGTGTGCACGTTAAAGATCCCACGATTGACAAAAGGGTCTTTCCTGGCAAAATTGCTTAGGCACAGTTAATAATTGTCTACCTATACCCGTGTGACTTGGAATAATAGGCCGTGAAAGGTAAATATGCGCCGAAATGGCTGCAATCTACTGGCCGTATAAAATTTCATCTCACACGGCATCACTGCAGAGCGCCTAGAACTGTACCCACAGAATATGCGCGATATAAGACTCATTGATTGAATATACATGCACATGAAGAGACATGGACATGAAGAGACATGACCACGAAGAGACACATGAACATGAAAAGACATGGACGCATCAAAAGAGCACAAAAAGAGGCACAGGAGAGGCTTACATGATGCAAACATTGCCATAAGAAAAGATAGACTATAAGGAGGGATGAAACTGAAGCTGAAGTGGAAAGTTTTCCCTATTAAGCCGAGGCATATACTGAGTCATGATTGTTAGATAGGCATGTGTGTGTACGTGACTATGTTTCATTTATTGAAAGTGTATTTGTTTTAAATGTGTCTTGTTGCTATTATTAAGATTAGTGTATATAAGATTGATTTAAGGCGCTTACTTTGTGTATTGTTGCTGTTATTCATATGATTATATTTAAGATTGTAAGGCGCTTAGAACTAGTTTAGGATCTGTACCCAAAAAATACCCTTAGTAGTAGTAGTATTTGTAGTAGTAGTAGTAGTAGTAGTAGTATAATTATTATTATTTGAGAAGTAGACAAGTTGTCGAAAATCAACATTTTGTTTTGTTTTTGTCTAGATAATTTCAAAACTATTTAAGATGTCAACTTGAAATTGTTTACAACTGTTCAATTGACTTAGCGCTGGATCCTCAAGTAAACTCAATTGAGTAGAATAAATAGAAACATTGTTTTTTATGCTGGTTTTTTTTAAGTAAACATTACAACATTTTTTTAGCATAACGGTTTGACAAACATTGTTTTCGGGTAGACATTTTGTTTTACTGAATAGGATCAAGATATAAAACTATTACCTTTGAAGCCAAACAATGAAGTCCTTCATTGCTATGGTTTGGAAATATCAAAGGAAAGCCGGCTATTTATGTTCATGCAATCTATTTAGTATATTATTGTTTTATTTAATTTTAACTCACACTTTTTTTTTAGTTCAGACAATGTAAGATTGCCAGATTGAAATTTGAACTGTATTGTTCTCGTATTATAGAGAGCAGGGATGGCATAGGGCTACAATGTTTGACTATCAATCTGACTGTCGGCCGGGGATCGACCCCCGTCTGCGGCAAATACAATTACATATTCATTTTTGTTAAGTCCTTAAGTCCACCCAGCTGAAAATGGGTACCTGCATGACCCTATTTAGGCAAAGGAAGCGAGGGAGAGGAGATTGGCACCGCCCTTATAACGCGTTCCCTGTAAACGTTTGGATCTCTAACACCAAACTCTCCTGTGATAAAATATGGTTATGGGAAAGAACTTTACCTTATTACCGTACCATTGACAGAGCTAAGTCTGCTTTCTGATCCCTTGCTCTCAATATTATGTCCAACATCTTACAGTGTAATGTAATCCTCATTTTTTTAATATGTATTGTCGTTTTCTTTCTGATAACTGAATTTCAGTCTGTGTGTGTGTTAGTATGTGTGGTAATGTGTGTGTATGTGTGTGTGCGTGTGTGTGTGTGTGTTTGTGTGTGTGTGGGCGCGCGTACGTGTGTGTGTGTGTGTGTGTGAGTGTGTTTGTGTGTGTGTATGCGTGTGTGTGGGTGTACATTGGGGTGTGCACGTTAAAGATCCCACGATTGACAAGAGGGTCTTTCCTGGCAAAATTGTATAGACATATATAAAAATGTCCACCAAATACCCGTGTGACTTGGAATAATAGGCCGTGAAAGTATATACTCGCCTAACACGCTTGAGATTTACTGGCCGATGTGAATGCGTGATATATTGTGTAAAAAATTCCATCTCACACGGCATATTGTAAACGCCATGAGCCTCCCTCTGGGAGGGTATGTGCGTAGAAATACTCACTAATAAATAAAAATAAAAATAAAAAATAATAATGTGTGTGTGTGTGTGTGTGTGTGTGTGTGTGTGTGTGTGTGTGTGGGTGTGGGTGTGTGTGTGTGGGTGTGTGTGTGTGTGTGTGGGTATGTATGTGTGTGTGTATGTGTGGGTGTGTGTGTGGGTGTGTGTGTGTGTGTGTGGGTGTGTGTGTGTGTGTGTGTGTGTGTGTGTGTGTGTGTGTGTGCGTGCGTGTGTGTGTGCGTGTGTGTGGTGTGTGTGTGTGTGTGTGTGTGTATTGTTTGTTTTACTTCGCTGAACGTCCTACGAGCAGTGGTGATTTATAAATAGGCCATTATCATTGTTGTAAAGTTATAAGACATCATAGTTTGGTCAAAGATGACTAGTGCAAATCTGAACTATTGATTAGCTAAAGAAGCATGAACGCTTTGTCATGGTGCATTGTCTCCTTTGAGAAACGCAAGAGATAGATCACATTCTGAAAATATTCCCTTGCAGCCAACATAATGAAAGGCCTAGCAGTGAATATGACGTCATCGGCGAGGAAAATCCCGACATAGCCAACTATCTGGCAGAAACATCTCCCACCAATGTCCACCCAGATACCCCATCCACTGGCAACTCCAGAGTGAACGAATCGGACTACCTGACACCTTGCCCACCACGTGAAGACTACGAAGAAGGGACTCCGGGTGACTATCTCACACTGTGTTCTGACTATCTAACCCCACAGCCGAGAATTAGAGAAGGTACAAATGCACCCCCGGGACAACCTGTGCCTGGCCTGTCTGAACACACCTGGGCGTGAGGGGTTTTGCTGCCAGCGCGGTGAAGATAAAGAGGGAACAGTTTCCTTGCCCGCGCGGGAGCAAGCAGCTAGGATGTCTCTGAACTGAAATGTGGACTATTGACGTCTCGGTACATTGAGCGAGCCTCTCTATGCAACCACTTTTTTTTTCAACAGAATTGACTGACATTTTGGTAAAGCAATTTCTTACTAAGTGCCAACTATGGGATTGCATTTCAGCTTTGAATTGAAAAACAATTGATGATTTTCTTAATCAACATTTAAAAATGTATAATTAACATACAACTTGTAGTAATAGATTCAAAAGTGATTGAATTTCATTATGTATGATTTTCTGAATCTAAAATATGCCATAATAAATCTCAAATGTTCTCACAATGTTGAAAAAAAACACCACCACCCAGATGTGTGTACCATGATGGCATGTTAAGCTTAGCCGAGCGTGACCCTTCTCGATTTTCCGGTTCCGGCTAGCCAAGCCTTCCTACATGTAGTCTTGGTGAGAAATGATTTTCTGTGTTAATATTTTAGGTTCTTTCAGAAATGATGACAAGGTACCGACTCGCGCCTTCCCATTTCCCCCGCTTTGTAATATGTAGCTGATTTCACGTTCTGTTTGCTTTCAACCTGTCAAGGGTGTCAATAACGTCGCGTCAAGCAGTGGCAACTCGTCCACGTATATTCCGTACAACATATCTTTTTTACAATCATTCAGGATTAATAAAACGAATGAAGACACACCGATTGAACAAACATTTAGAGGTTGTACATCACAATGTTCAACATCGAAAGACTTTGAGACCATGATCAAGGTAAAAATAAATTGTTGATTATACAATAATCAAGGTGAACAGACATCACACAGAAACATGTCACCGAGCACTTGTATTTCTTTAAAAAAAACTATTTAAAAGTAGGACTAATGTCTCGCTCCCTCTCTCTCTGTCTGTCTCTCTCTCTCTCTCTCTCTCTCTCTCTCTCTCTCTCTCTCTCTCTCTCTCTCTCTCTCTCTCTCTCTCTCTCTCTCTTAGACTTAATGAATATTGAAAATCAGGAAATGCTGGCATCATTTATTTTTGATTGTTTAAAACTTAGACAAGAGCTGATTGCAAATCCTGAACAATAGCAGAAAAGGCGACAACTTAACTACACTATTTAACCGGCTATGGCCGTCATTGTAATGTACATATTATATAATATCACAATTACTTTTTCTGATGGACTAGATAGTCCACCAGTATTACATTTATGTTTGTCCTTGATGTTGTTTTTGCCACGTTTTCTCCCCCAATTGCAAGGGGCATGTTGCCTAAATGCATTAAAATTCGTTAATCGTTAATCTCTCTCTCTCTCTCTCTCTGTCTCTGTCTCTCTGTCTCTCTCTCTCTCTCTTTCTTTCTCTCTCTCTCTCTCTCTCTCTCACACACACACGTACACATACACACACCCCAAGTCACACGCACACACACATACACACACACACATACACACACTCATTCACACACAAACATACACACAAACTCATGCACACTCTCTCTCTCTCTCTCTCAGTCTCTTTCTCAGTCTCTTTCTCACTCTTACACAGACACACACACAAAGACACACACACACAGACACACACACACACACACACACACACACACATAAATAACCACATTCTCTCGCGCTCTCTCTCTCTCTCTCTTTTCTCTCTCTCTCTCTATCTTTTTTCTCTCTCTCTCTCTTCTCTCTCTTTCTCTCTCTCTCTCTTTTCTCTCTCTCTCTCTCTATCTCTATCTCTCTCTCTCTCTCTCAAGGAGCAACGCACGTCCGTTTGAGCTCCTGAATAATCAGCGATTTTGACACCAAAATAATAATAATAATAATAAATGAGCATTTATATAGCGCAACATCATAACTTTACAATTATGCTCTTTGCGCTTGACACATTTAAAATTAAAACACAGTTATACAAGCATTTACATATACATTGATAGTCAACAACGCTTAATTAAAAGCATACCCCATCAAACATACATTACAAACAAATTCTTCCACTAACTAAGTAATAAAAAACATGAATAAAATAGGTAGTAAAAACAAGAAAATACCAGCTGAATACCCTTAATCAGACAGAATAATATGTTATCAACAATACAGAAAACAGCCCTAGATGTTTATATATGTGGAGAAAAGCGACTACAGGAATATTTTTTTCTTTTCTCCATAATTATGCAATTTTCTTCTTAAAGTTCATAGAGTGAAGAGGAAGAGAAGGCGTAGAGAGCAGAATATATTATCTAAGTTATTATCCGGTCATTCTATGAATTCAACCATAGGAACCTCAGAATTATTGCAAGATTTGCTCTGTGAAGTTTTTTTGATAGTTTTATGTTACCGCTACAACATACAAAAGATCTAGGAAAATATAACTTACCATTTCAAAAGTAGGTCAGGTCAAGGTCAAGCTTACCTTTTTTCCCGAATATCAAGCCGTGTGCGCTCTTTGTAGACCAAGTAATCCATATTTTTGGTTAATGTTTTCAGGTTTGGCATCAGGAATGCTTTCACACGATGATGATAATGATAATATTTTTTGGTATCGTTTAAACAAATTAAAAAACACGACTTTGTGTTAATGTTTTAGTAATAACTAAGAAAAACTTATCCTACTCAGTCACAGCTTGTGACTGTCTTTAGTTATTTATGTCTTGATGTAGGCTGCTCATCGAGTCTTTTGATTGATACAGTTGCACTTTGAAATAGAATTGAAGAGGATAAAAAAAAGGCCGAGTCAGATTTGTATGACCTTGTTCTGAAGCAGTCCACTCAGTCTCTGCACAAATAATGTCACCTTAAGACTTGCAAGTTTCCTTTTGAAGCACAATGTCAGTTCTGTGCGAAAAAGGCAATGAACTGCACACATTGTATGATTGATGTCTATTTGCTGCTGAATTAGCATCTTTGTACACAAGACAAAACAACTTATTTCTTATATGCACGAACATATCACGTGCCCTGGACCCTGTATCTCTTTTAGTCGTCTGTGTCATTCTCGTCTGCGCACATGACATAAGCGTTGGAACATTCAAGCCCATGGCATTCACCACAAGCAGAGGAGCAATCCAGACCGTGTTTTCTACAACTGCAGCGCTTGGTATCACAGTCAGATTTGCAGTTGCATCTGATGACTGACAGCAGCTTGGAAGGTGCTGGAGGGAGATCAGTGGTACAGGGTACCAGGTTGTCTCCAGCTGTCTTCCAGCCCCAATCTTGAGGTTCCAAGACAGTTCCTGCCCACTCTTGTACTTGTAGATACACACGAAGACTGTGGTATTTTGCTGCAGCAGACGTTGGAGGAAGACAATGCATTTGTAAAAACGAAGTTCCCCCTGCAACTTTCGTGCAGAACATGTTGTACCTCAAGTCATCCAGGCAGTCGGGAGATGTTCCATCATAAAGTGAGACAAGTATTTTCTCCCCAGCTTCAGTGCTGTTGCTCGGTGTACAGTCTGTAAGAAACATGGAAGCCAGACTCTTGAGTTCTTTAGATCTCTGAAATTTGCGAAATGCACTTCGCTTGCCTACTCCAAATGGCCTTGACGTTGTGTCGCAACCACTGACAGCATGGATGACTGGTAGGACTTGGCATAGACTGCCAAGACACCTGGTATGCCTGATATTCCATAGCTTGACTGTCTTGGTACTTGTCCTGTGGCTTGGTTCCAAAAAAATGTCACGATGGTTGTCCGAGGCATGGTGACAAAGGAGAACCAGAAAATCAGTGTCGTCTCCTACAACAATAGTAACCTGTGTCTTTGAACTCTCTAGAGCCTGAGCAACTATCATGCAGTCTGCATCTCCGTCAGCACACACCGTCGGACACAAGTTTGCAGCCAGGGCTTCAGAGAGGAGGTTAATGAACCGCTGCTTGTTCTTCTTGTTGGAGAGAAACACATCCTTTCTTGCCTGCAATGACATTTCCGGCTTGAAGACGACTTTAGGTGAACACTTTCCCTTGGCTCGACGGATGTGAGTGACATCCTTGGTAGATGGACCAGAGTTGTATCCATCGAAAACCACGGTTGCATTCTGGAACCTGTGCTGAACAAACTGGACGTAAGATCGTATTATTGCAGCAAATGTTGCACCTCGAGGCCAAGGTATCAGCTGCAGAAGAGCCAGGATGTATTGGACTTCAACATCACACTTTGGTAGCTCTGGCATGTCAACGTTGGCAATTTTCCATATTTCGTCAGCAAGCTGGGACTTGTTTGCTAATCTTGGAAACTACTATTCCCATCCCATGGAATGTGTTGTGACCATCACGGGTGCTGGAATTATGGTCGACATTGTCAGCGACGTATTGGAGAAAAGAACTTTGATATCCAGGTATGTCTGTACTCTGAGAAACTGCTGCATTTGCTTCGAACTTTTGTACCTCTGTGTAGGATGAAGTGAATCCCATGGTATTGAGAACATCAATCAGAAACCTTGAACCGAAGTGGTGATGCATTTGGTTACCGAGTCCAACTTGCAATGGGGCAATAACAACTCTCGGACGAGCAGCTTGCACAATCGCCTGGCCGATTGAAGCAATCTTGACGTCCGCATCCTTCTCACTAAATATCGTGCGAAGCAGAACCTGAAGAGACTGAGGAACAAAATCTAGATTCTTGGTCACGGACGCTATGTCATCGGATGTTGGATAGTGGCTGCTTGCTGTTGCAGCTGCTTTAACGTCGTTTCTGATCATCTCAGCCGCAGCCTTCACTACCCTAAGCTTTTCTTCTTCGTCATTTGTTGCTTTGGGAGCGCTAAAAAAGTCATGGAGAAGAGTTCTAGCTGTTGTTCGGAATGTTACAACATTGGCTTCTCCATTTACTTCCGTGACAATGATTCTGTCTGCAAACGTTTCCAACAGTTTGTCTTTCATGTGTTGGTGGGTGTACGTTTTTCCTTCTGAGAACTCGTTCATTTTTTCGACGAGTTCACCGATGGTGATTTGCTCGTCATCATTTTCACATAGGTACTGAACTGTTTGTTCGTACGCATTTCTCTTGTCTGTATCTTTTGGTCGTCCTCTTTGACAAGGCCTTTTAGATGATGATGTTGACGAAGTGACTTGAAACCGCTGTGGGATCTGCTTTCCTGTCCTGAAGTTGACATCACAGGTTTTGTGATAAATAGAATCTGCTGCATACAAGTCTCTCGCATATTCCAGTCGCCCCCGCACTGTGTCTGACCACTCATTCTGTCTGTTGTCGCACAAGGCAAATACTGAGTCCTGGAACGAAAACGTACGAACCTGGAAGGCTTTGTCAGGCGCGTTTTTGGCTGCAAGATTCGCCATGGTTCCACAGTATAAACAACAAGTAGCAAAGTCAAAGGCATTTTGTTGTGATCGAAGACTTGGACCTGCCTGATCAACTTCATCATGCAATCTCTTCTGTGCTCTCAGGTCTCTTTCAATGACGTGTGTGTTGGTGTAAAGTTTACGACATTCTTTGTGAACTCGTTTTCCCGCGGTCGCTTGCACACTATCACCTCTTTTCTTGCTTGCACTGTTGATTCCTGTTGACAAGACATGACATATGAACTGACAAACACAAATCGTTGCTCATGTGTGTTTTGCGCGCGTGCGCGAGTGTGCATATATACACGTAATTATACGTAATTTGCATTTTAAACCCGAAAATGATGTTTTACTTAGAACGAGCCATTCATTGTTCTCCGGGATAACGCTGGCAATTATAACCGTCGAGATCTGTGTCAGTAAAATGTCATTTGTCATATTTCGGTCTAAAATAAAAATAACGTTTATGTTACGGTTCATTATAATCAGATTTCCAATTTCCTTTTTTTATCGAATGAATGCACAGGTACGCGCTTTATTTTTTTGGCAAATCACATCATTGTGTGTGTGTGTGGGGGGGGGCGGTGTGGGTGTGTGTGTGTGTGGTTGTGTGTGTGTGTGTGTGTGTGTGTGTGTTTTGCAAAGAAAGAGAGCTCGGGAAGAGAGAGAGACAGAGAGAGAGAGAGAGAGAGATTGAGACTGAGAGAGAGAGATAGATGTCCAAAAACTGCTTGAATATTTATGTATTAATCTTCATTGATTGAAACGGACTATTCTGCCCTCACTAATAATCTTAACCAAGCACCAATTGTTTGATTCATTATCGTGAAACAATATTTACCTCTGGCGCTTTCTACTCTCAATGTTGCACTGTCTAGGGGCTTTATGGTGATGTTGCATACAGATTTACATATATACAGCAAAGCCCTTCTGTTTCATCCATATCAGAAGCTGCACTCACAAAAACACCGAATTATCGAAAACAATTGAGGAATTGGATCAAAACAGCAACACTGTGCAAACGGGGAACCATACAAAAGAATGGAAGCAGACCTCTTTCAAATACAAGTAAACCTTTCTAACGTACTCATCAAGTGATTGAACAAAAATGTACATTTGAATGATAAAAAGTCACTGACCTTCATGGATTTGGAGTGTCGACATCCACGAAGTGAAAATTCAACCACTGACGCCCAAAAAAACGCGGAAACGACGTGATTAAGCAAACGCATTCCAACGGGTCGTAGCATCCTTTGTAACAGGCTCACTAACGATGGTACCGGATGCAGCCAAGGCAATCTGAACCATGCCGCTGATAAGGTGCTGAGTGATACGCCGCACACCTTCCCGCTATGGCTGTACAATGTTGCCTGAATGAATGAGAACGTGGGATTAATTATGCTTTATTTAATTTTATCTCAGTAAATAAACCGTACATTTTCCTAGATCATTTTTATGTTAAAGGGCTAAATTTTCTCTACAAGTAGACATAAAAAAATCAAATCTTGCAATAATTCTTAGGTTGTTTTCTGGGCTGACTAGATAAGTTAATATTGAAACTGTGTGGAATTAAGATTCACACTCTAAAATCATATTTGTTCTTTTGTTTAGTAAATGTTTGGAGATAGGTATGATACAGTCTTTTTCCATTGTTTAATTGGCTTTGACACGATCGCGCCGACAGAATTGACGGGATATGAACCCTAGGTCGTTTCTCCTGTCATATGGCCACTAGTTCCCAATTCCAGTGGGGGAGCTTGTTTATTTTATCTTGTCAGCGAGCCGCGCGGTGATAAATCCCAGCCGCGTAAACATTGCAGCCAAGGCAAGAAGAAGGGGGAAACTCGGGGACTTTTTCTACATTTATGAAGGGTAGGGGGAAGCAGACGACAAAATGTACGCCATCTTGTTATTCAGTTGCCAGGTTGGAAACCTAAAAGTTTGGACTCGATTTGCTTGTTTTTTCATTATATTGATATGTACAATTATTCATATTGCAAAATATAGCATACTACAATCCCTTCAAGCTAAAAATGTAGTGTAAAACTGAAGGAACTTGTACTACAGCACTACAAACACAAATTCAGTATAGTTAGAGAGTATTTTACCTGCGTTTGGATTATGATGTTGTTGTTGCAACATCTTTAAAGCGTGTTCGATGTTTCTGACGGAATCATTAGCGTTTGAAAACAAAAAAGCCTCGGTTTACCAAACCTTTGAGAAAAATGGCTTAGAAAACGAGGATAGTGTATTTTTTGCAAATTTACTGAGACTATTTCTTTACGACAACGACCGGTATCGGACATTCGCTTTGAGGCAAACAAATTCACTCGTTGCCGCCAACTTCATGCATGGCTTTCCACCCTCCTCAGCCAAGCTAGTGTGCATAGGCACACGCAACACACACCACTTCGTAACACACTTCGCGGCTGTATAAAAGTGCATATATTTGCCTGGAGATAATGAATTACCAAACATCACAAAAAACAAGTTTAGAAACGCTGCTAGCATGAGCAGGTTCTAGAGGGTTAACAGTTTTAAGTTCTGCAGTAGTAAGTCGCCAAAGAAAGAGTTTTAAGCTGGGGGGGGGGGGGGGGGGGATGTTACACTGGTACGAAACCTGTGAGTGTATGAGTAAAGACGAGCGCACAGACAACATAATATTAATGAATTCGATTTTATTTCAATTAAAAAAAAGTCTTAAGATCAGGGGCCTGTTAGATTTTAACCCATCTTGTTTCTGCCAAGGCCTAGTGTAACATAAACGCAGCGCGCCGACGGTCGGTGGGGGGGTGGGGGCTTGCCGCTATCGGGTTGTCCAAGACGCATGCCGCGAAAAGATTCCAGGCCCCGATAAGAGTAACAGACCACTTTGTTTATAATAGTGAATTTGGCTCCTCAAGAAGAAGTTATCGCCATATGACGAATGTTTATACACGTGGGCCGGCGGATGTATTCTGTGGCGAGGGCATTGCCTTTTCTACATTCACCCCTCCCCAACCCCCCTTTCCTGTTGACCTGATTCTTTATTTCTATATTAATAATATACTTGAAACACACAGACACACACACACACACATACACACACACTCTCTCTCTCTCTATCTCTCTCTCTCTCTCTCTCTCTCTCTCTCTCTCTCTCTCTCTCTCTCTGCTTTTATGTAGCTTTTATATCATTCTTTCTATTACCCATACATTATTCAATATAAACATGTATTCTGTATTCATTTGTTTGGTAGAATAGAGATTTTATGTTTATCATTTACATATGAGAAGCCTGTTGAATATATACTGTGTTTGATTGTGAGTTCTACATACGTTTTTGGTGTGACATGACTATTTTGTGAGGTAATAGTCAGAGGTTTTGCCCTTTGTTCGCAGTGTTGATAACCAATGAGTGTTTGGTATCAAATGATGCGTCGAAGAATTTCCATTTTTGTGATGTATTTCTTTGTAGCGTTTTTGATGTAGTTTTCTTTGTACAGGAGTTTTTGTGTATTTTTTTAGGGATTTTAACTGTAGCTTCTATGGAGGCTGACAGCAGCCTCGAGACTCTACCACCCCCCCCCCTCCCTCCCCATTTTGTTCTATGACGTTGACACGATCGCGCCGACTAAACTGGCGGGGTTGTGAACCCTAAGTCACGCTCCTGTTACTTGCCACGAATTTGTTTTTGCACGTGGACTGACAGGAACAGTCACAAAAGGTATATATTATTAAGCTGTTAGTTTTCAAGGTTCTGCGGGAGTCTTGGCAACCAACCTGGCTTAAGTGTCTAAATGGTATACCGGACTCCCGGGATCCCCACCACTTAGGGTTACAGCATTGCTTCGGTGGGAATGGTTGTGGATGAGTCCAAACCTGAGTACTGAGAAGTATTTGTTGTTATCTCTAAATTGTCCTCCGGAGTTTTGGCAACCAACCTGGCTTAAGTGTCTAAATGGTATACTGGACTCCGCCCTGTGGACTGAACTAACAGGGTTAACAAAAAACGTTCCGCAGTCCCAGGTTACCACACGGCGAGTAAAGTGGCGTCGCTTTGCTCTTTTACTTTATTTTTATCCAGGCCCCGAACCTCTGCCCAAATTTTCAGCCATTTTAGGACATAGGATATTGCTTTCAGTAGCGTATTTTGCTAAGGGTACTTATGGGTCATGCCCACATTTTCAGCCATTTTAGGACATATGATATTTTTTTCGGTAGCGTATTTTGCTATGGGTCATGCCCAAATTTTTAGCCATTTTTGGACTTAGAATATTTTTGTAAGGAATAGGAAAATTACAGGAATAGAGTGAACCAATGTACAGATATACTTTCTGAAAAGAACCTACGCCTTGTATTGAGTTGTTTTCATGATTTGTTTTGATTCAATACAATTTTGAACTTCACCCGCCTCTTCTTGAGTTTATATTCTGTGTGTCTGTTTGTCCTGTCGTGTGATTGCCATCCTGACAAATGACCTTCAAACACGTATAACATCTAAGACACAGACACAGACAGTTAGAGTTAATGTGAAGCTAAGACCGCTCGGCTTTACAGATACATTATCACATTATCACTAAAACAACAATAACACTACATGTAGCCTACTGATGGACTGAGAAAAACAAAATCAGGGGTTGTATTTCTTGAAGAGGTGTGTTTTAAGTGCTCGTTTGAATGCTTAGGGTGCCTGAGAATGGCGGATGTGAAAGGGGGGAGCATTCCATTGTGTGGGTGCGCAGAAAGTAAAAGTGCGTTGTCCGTATGTTTTGGTTTTGGTGTGTGGAATGGTAAGGATGCGACAGTCAGAAGAGGCACGGAGTTGTCTTGCTGGAGAATAGACGGTGAGGAGTTCAGAGAAGTAAGCAGGAGACGAGCCTGAAAAGAAGTTAAAGCAGAGGGTGGACAGTTTGTAGTCAATGCGGGCTTGAATAGGTAACCAGTGCAGTGTGCGAAGAAGTGGTGTTGCGTTATCTTGTTTTCGTGCTCGGTGCATGGAGACGCAAACCACCAGCCCAACAAAGGGGGGACCAGATAAGAGTAGAACAGCACAGTGCCAAGGTAGGCATGAACAGAGACAGAGTTCAATATACAGAAATAGACAGAGATGTAGGCCGTCAGAGCGAGGACAATAAGTAGAGGTTACATGCAGAGTCTCAGTGATTATTAAAAATAATGGTCGTAGTTACTTAGTTAGCGGATCATGAAAAATGCGAGCTTCAGCGAGCTTTTTCATGATCGCGAACTGAGACCATTATTTTTAATAATCACTGAGACCTGTAAGACATATGTGTAACCTCTTTATTCCTCCTTTCTTCAGTTATTCAAAGAAAAGATGAGTTTTTTTGCGAAAGATATATCGAATTCAATTCACTCAACCAGTCAACCTGCGCAGGAGATCGATTAATGCTCGGTTGTATAGTTCCGTGCAAATCATTCCATTATGTTTACACTTCTTGTCAGTGGACAGATATGTTGTTAGTCTGCTGTGGTGGTGAAGGCAGATATTGTGTGTTCTGTTCATGTTTTGGTATCGCTTAGGATATGTTCTTTCGTAGAATGGGACTAGCAGGCGAACTTTTGCACCCGTGTTCCAACGTTAAGTTAAGTTTTCTGGGGCACAATAGTGTATGCAACCGCTTTCTGTTCTTTAAATTGATGAGATGTGTGCATTTGGTTGCGTGTGATCTGTTTATAAAATGAAATATTGTTGAAAACTGACCGTCGGATTGCAGTCTGTTGTCGAAGAAACTGAGTGAAAAGAAATTTGAAAGGGGAACTACTCTTGTCGCTAGACACAGTATGAGAGTTACTTGCCTTGGGAATTTGCTTGTGATGAACGTTTGAGCACGGCAAATCTAGATTCAGAAAACAACCGAACTCATGGATTTTATATGGAGATCCATGTGTTCAAGCCTGTAGTTGTTAATTTAAATGCGGTATGTTTGTATTGTTTGCTCCAGAGATGTATATTTCGTACATTAGAGCGTTTGGAACTTTTTAATCGCAAATGTAGATCCCACAAAGTCTAGCTCATAAACCTGTGTGCTATCTAGGATTCAGGCCTGTTGTTGGGTAAGTTATTTTGGTTGCTGGGTAAGTTACCAACAAATAACTAGCCCTACAAGTTTACAGAGGGAATGAAGCAGAGGGGGGAATAATAACCAATGTCATGTCAATAGGGCTGATTTAGGTCAAACCGCTTGATTGACGACACACCTGACCCAGATAACACGCTGTCAACCAAGAAGTAAGTCTGTCTTGTGTGAACGAAAACATGGACACTGACAGTCAGTCTTCCAAAGATGATTCGAAATAAGCTCCGTTGTTTGTCGTACTTTCTGCGCTGCCTGAAAGTAAGACAGGACAACTTAAATATAAATTCAGGAACAATTAATAGATTTCAGAAAATCGTGTGTCAGAGCAAAGGAGGCAAGAAAACGCTGCTGGCTGAAAGTACCGATTGTTTGCTAGTGTTTGACTGTAACATGCTTGAAACCGGAACGTACGACGTGTTACCAGTGGCAGCAGAAACAGCGTCGGAGGACATGAGACGGGACATGCTTTCCCTACGGCGAGGACAGCAAGTGAACTGGGCCCGCTTCAAAGAAGAAATTAAGCAACTTGTCAAAGACATGCATGGCTATGTGCGTCTTATACGAACATACCTCGAGACTGGAGAAAGGCTGTACATGTCTCTGCGTTGTGTCGACTAATACGCAGCAACTCAGTTATTCGGCAACGCGATCGACTACATTGACATTGGTCTCAGACAGCAGACACGTTCAACTTGGATGTGGCCAAGTAGATGATAATTCCGGGTTTGGTTTTCCACCCGTTTTTGTACAGTACATCCAGCGCGCGTGATATTATGTAATACCCCCATCGCAAGGGGCCGATGACCTATAGCAATTACACTTTCGTACTCTCTCTCTCGCTCTCTCTCTCTCTCTCTCTCACTCTCTCTCTCTCTCTCTCTTTCTCTCTCTCTCTCTCTTTCTCTCTCTCGCTCTCTCTCTCTCTCTGTCTCTCTCTATCTCTCTCTCTTTCTCTCTCCTCTCTCTCTCTCTCTCTCTCTCTCTCTCTCTCTCTCTCTCTCTCTCTCTCTCTCTCTCTCTCTCTCTCTCTCTCTCTCTCTTGTTCAACCATCTGGGACTCTGCCATTGCAAATATTTTAAAACCGCAGTATAGTCTACACAGACGAGCACTGAAATCCATTCTCGTTTTAGACGATCGTAAGAAACTTAAGATGTTGCCCTTAAAAGAAAGATGTAAATCAAATGAAGGCGTGCTCCTTCACAAAATCCTTTCCGGCCATGCACCACGTGCTTTCATTAAAAACATTAAAGCCAAACCAAACCAAATTATCTCCCGTAATCAGTTCGAGTCCCAACGAGTCTCCATACTTTCGAAAAACACCTCTCATTACATTTAATGTCAAATTACTAAAAGACAGTGATGGAAGGCTTCGTTCTTATTATTTTCATTTTGATCATATCTGTCGATAGAGCATCAGTGTTTCATCATATTAAAACCCAATTTGATAACACATTCACATTCTTATTTTATTAAAGGCACAGTAAGCCTCCCGTAAACCATCACAGATACGGTCAGGCTTTTACACACAGTACAAACACCCTTTCATTTAAACACTCACCGATTGAGAACATCCTAGGTGCCCTCCGTAAAGAGCGAACAATTTTCAAAGAATTTATTTTTGCGTGGTTTATCTGAGCCATCGTGAACCCGTGTGATCCAGTTTCCCTTTTTCACAATGTAGTCGTCAGTTAGTCATTTGAATGCGACTCGATGTGAGCTTATTTACAATAGCACGTTTTTATGCACGAAACAAACGGCTGTGGTTCACAAGAACTCTAGCGATGGCTTTTGACTGTTGAGAGGAACGGCGATATGCATAAACCGTCGTCTGCTACGACCCTTGCGTGACCCTGCATCCGGGCTTTTCTTTTTTCAAATTTTCAAAACTTCGAATTGTACCGATCTTGTCTTGATGAAAAAAGAATTCTTTTATGATTGAAGAATGTTTGTGTAACAAGCTGTCAATTTATTATTTAGATTTTAAAAGTTAGGTCTAGCGCAAAAACGCACCACGGTCCAAAAACATTCTGATAATCATCGATTCACGGCTATGGCCAGTTTACATCGATAGAATGAGACCCGAAGGGAAGTAACTCATGTTTGACCTGAGTTCAGGATGGGTCCAAAATCGTCGCGATATAACCTTCGTGGTTGAAAACGACGTTAAACACCAAATAAAGAAAGATGGGTCCAAAAAGTGTTCGAGACAATCTGCAAAATTAATTCTTTAAAAATTGCTCGCTCTTTACGTAGGGCACCTAGGATGCTCCCGTTTGGTGAGCGTTCACATGGAAGGGTGTTTGTACTGTGTGTAAAAGCCTGACAGTATTTGTGATGGTTTACGGGAGGCTTACTGTCCGGGCGTGATTTCCGGTATCATAACAGCCGTCCAGCACCAAAACGAGGCGCCATTGTTGTTGAGGACCACGTCCACGAAAATAAATTCTTTGAAAATTTCTCACGCTCGACAGAAAGCAGCCAGGATGTTCCCGTTCGGTGAGCGTTCTAATGGAAGTATGCTTGTACTGTATGTAGACGCTTGGGGAGCTATGTGATGGTTTACTGTGCCTTTAAACATGTTCTGTAAATTCCAAATGTTGATCATAACGTACGAATTCGTGTAAAGCCGGTAACGTGTATGTACTCCTGTGAATAGTTTTCTCCCTTTTTACATTTAGTCAAGTTTTGACTAAATTTGTTAACATAGTGGGGGAATCAAGACGAGGGTCGTGGTGTATGTGTGTGTGTGTGTGTGGGTGGGTGTGTGTGTCTGTCTGTGTGTGTGTGTGTGTGTGTGTGTATGTGTGTGTGGGTGTGTGTGTGTGTGTGTGTGTGTGTGTGTCTGTGTCTGTCTGTCTGTGCGTGTGTGTGTGTAGAGCGATTCAGACAAAACTACTTGACCGATCTTTATGAAATTTGACATGAGAGTTCCTGGGAATGATATCCCCAGACGTTTTTTTTCCATTTTTTTCGATAATAAATGACGTCATATCCGGCTTTTTGTACAAGTTGAGGCCGCACTCTCACACCCTCATTTTGCAATCAAATTGATTGAAATTGTTGTAAAGCAATCATCGACAAAGGCCGGACTTCGGTATTGCATTTCAGCTTGGTGGCTTAAAAATTAATTATGACTTTAGTCATTAAAAACCTGAAAATTGTAATAACATAGTGGGTATCATACCCAGGAACTCTCATGTTAAATTTCATAAATATCGGTCCAGTAGTTTACTCTCAATCGCTCTACACACACACACACACACACGCATACACACACACACACACACACACACACACACACACACACACACACAGACACACATACACCGCGACCCTCGTCTCGATTCCCCCTCTATGTTAAAACATTTAGTCAAAACTTGACTAAATGTAAAAAGTAGAATGGTTTATATGTCGATATATACATTTAGTACATAGAAACAGACCGAGACGTGAGGATTGTTCTCAATATTGCAAGACTTGTTGACGTGATTCATCAAATAACAAAAATAGAGATCTATGTGGATGGTGTCTGCCTGTTACATGATAATTTATTGTTTTTGATAATTACAAGTATTTTATCGTGGCTTGTTAGTACTGTTTAACTTTTGTTGTTTGTGAATGATTCGAAACACTTGATATATTGAAATCTTCTCAGAAAAAAACAATTAATAGTACATCGCGCCGTAATCTGTTCTTGTGTAGATTTTGCTTTCATGTGTGCAGAGAGAGAGAGAGAGAGAGAGAGAGAGAGAGAGAGAGAGAGAGAGAGAGAGAGAGAGAGAGAGAGAGAGAGAGAGAGAGAGAGAGAGAGAGAGAGAGAGAGAGAGTGAGAGAGAGAGAGAGAGAGAGAGAGAGAGAGAGAGAGAGAGAGAGAGAGAGAGAGAGAGAGAGAAAGAGACGCAGACGCAGACGCAGACGCAGATAGTTTATTCAATAGGCCATAGCCCCTCATCAGAGAGAGAGAGCGAGAGAGAGAGAGAGAGAGAGAGCGAGAGAGAGACAGAGAGAGAGCGAGAGAGAGAGAGAGAGAGAGAGAGAGAGAGAGAGAGAGGGAGAGTACATGTTGTAACAAACAAATCGATCATATATATTCATTTGTTTATATAGTTGTTATGTTTCTTGTTTTGATTTTGTATTTTTGTTTTAATTGTTTATGAAATGTACATTATCATAAAGTGAAAACAACAAGCTTACGGATTATGATGTGTTCTTCAAAACAAACTTACAATCATGAATGTGTTTGAACAAAAGTTATTTCTGAGATCGCTCACAGCAGGATGCGTAAATGTGTCGCCCGAACACTTTCGGGAATTCCAGCGTGACTGGGCGGGTTGTTGTCGTTCAACAATAACGCTAACCAGAAGTGTACGCAAAGGGTTGTTAGACTACTCAGAGCAAGAAACACAAATCAAGGAACAAGTTTTCCGAGAGAGGGAGAGAGATTTTCTGTTTTTGTTGTACACTTGTTTGTTCTGTGTAAATTGTTTGGGTTGAGCTTTCCTTGTTTGACGTTTTAAATTCAAATTGTAATGAAGATTACATCTAGAATAATTACCAACTGCACATTTACTGCTTAACTTACAAATGTAAAAAAAAAAAAGTGCTCGTTTTAGATATTGGTATGATAGTTACATGTCGCAGCCCAATAATGTATTTAACTGTTAGTCCGGTTTTGTTTTGTTCGTAAACTGTAACACTTTTTTAGGTGCGGACTTTAGTGAAAAGAAACATCAAATCAGATCAACTGTAAAGACAGGACAAGTCCACCCCGTTCTCTCTCACGGATCCTGTGAAATGTGCCAGATGATCTTTAATCTGATTAGATCACAATATGCTTTATAAATCGTCCATGTATTGTAATACGTTCTTCTTTTTATCATTGTTTTCCCTAGCATAATTATTT
>NW_027127677.1:2500-40000 GCF_037325665.1 Littorina saxatilis | reverse complement strand
AGTACCATAACAAAAAGCACTGTATTTCAGCAAATACCAATGGATTGCTTTGTAAGGATATTATGCATACAGACTGGACGTACTTCGAATAACATTTTGCATTGTTAAATATGTTTTGTTGAAATGTCATTCAATGTTCCAGAAAGAGTTTAAACATCGTCATATGATTGTTCATTTACGTCCAAAGATAATTTCGCATGTGTACAGACCAATTGTCGATAATCACTGACAACGTTTCCATTTGCGTATAACCACTGGTGTAAACTCAAAGGGCACGTTTGTTATAGCGATGCCCAGTCATGCGTGACCGCAGCAAGCTTTGAGAGGCACGCAGCGATAACCGCTGTCGAGGTTAAACATTCCATTCTTCTTCTTCTTCTTCTTCTTCTTCTTCTTGTACTTATCGTTCTTGTTCTTGTTCTTTTTCTTCTTCTTGTTCTTATTCTTCTTCTTCTTCTTCTTCTTCTTCTTCTTTCTTCTTCTTCTTCTTGTTGTTCTTCTTCTTCTCCTTCTCCTTCTCCTCCTTCTCCTTCTTCTTCTCCTTCTTTCTTCTTCTTCTTCTTCTTCTTCTTCTTCTTCTTCTTCTTCTTCTTCTCCTTCTCCTTCTTCTTCTTCTCCTTCTTCTCCTTCTCCTTCTTTCTTCTTTCTTCTTCTTCTTAGACTCCCACGTTCACTCATATTTTTAGCACGAGTGGACTTTTACGTGTATGACCGTTTTTACCTCGACATTTAGGCAGCTATACGCCGATTTCGGGGGAGGTATGCTGGTATTTTCGTGTTTCTCTAACCCACCCAACTCTGACATGGATTACAGGATATTTTCCGTGCGCACTTGGTCTTGTGCTTGCGTGTACACACGAAGGGGGTTAAGTCACTAGCAGGTCTGCACATAAGTTGACCTGGGAGATCGGAAATATCTCCACTCTTAACCCACCAGGCGGCAGCGACCGGGATTCGAACTCACGACCTCCCGATTAGGAGGCCGACGTCTTACCACCACACCACTGCGCCCGTCAAACATTCCATTTTTTTGTTCTCACGTGTTCATGACTAGTATGCAAATAAAACTTCGGCAGTTCTTATATCAATCATTTGTCTGTGGACACGGAGTTTAAAACAATTGTCAGAGCATTACATAACATCTGAACAATATTATATACCCGATACAATCTTAGAGTGTGTGTGTGTGTGTGTGTGTGTGTGTGTGTGTGTGTGTGTGTGTGTGTGTGTGTGTGTATGTGTGTGTGTGTGTGTGTGTGTATGTGTTGTGTGTGTGTATGTGTGTGTATGTGTGGTGTGTTTGTGTGTGTGTGTATGTGTGTGTGTGTGTGTGTGTAATTTACTTTGCTGGCTGGTCGTTTGAAAAGACCAAATTTTGAAGAGAAAAGTGTGGGTTGTTTTTAAGTTAGGCAACGTAAAATGATCTGAATAACGAATAAGAAGTAAGGTATGACGCATGCTTATCAAAGGGAATGTTTTCTAGTTTAGGGTGCAGTGCGCACAACTATCTTATTTATAGAGCTGGTCTTCATAGAAAACAAAAGGGCATCGCCTGCTAATGAGGACAGCTTCCTCATGGTGGTTTTCGTTTGAATAAAGAAGATAGTTGCAAGAGTTCACTCGCTGTTTCACATTGGAAATTGCATTAAATTATATATGCGGATCACTTTTCCTTATCTCTCTCACAAACAATCTTTTAAACCCTCTCTGTTTTGCTGTCTCTGTTTCTCTGTCTGTCTCTCTCTCTCTCTCTCTTTTTATATTTAGTCAAGTTTTGACTAAATATTTTAACATCGAGGGGGAATCGAAACGAGGGTCGTGGTGTATGTGCGTGTGTGCGTGTGTGTGTGTGTGTGTGTAGAGCGATTCAGACTAAACTACTGGACCGATCTTTATGAAATTTGACATGAGAGTTCCTGGGTATGAAATCCCCGAACGTTTTTTTCATTTTTTTGATAAATGTCTTTGATGACGTCATATCCGGCTTTTCGTGAAAGTTGAGGCGGCACTGTCACGCCCTCATTTTTCAACCAAATTGGTTGAAATTTTGGTCAAGTAATCTTCGACAAAGCCCGGACTTCGGTATTGCATTTCAGCTTGGTGGCTTAAAAATTAATTAATGACTTTTGTCATTAAAAATCTGAAAATTGTAAAAAAAAAATAAAAATGTATAAAACGATCCAAATTTACGTTTATCTTATTCTCCATCATTTGCTGATTCCAAAAACATATAAATATGTTATATTCGGATTAAAAACAAGCTCTGAAAATTAAATATATAAAAATTATTATCAAAATTAAATTGTCCAAATCAATTTAAAAACACTTTCATCTTATTCCTTGTCGGTTCCTGATTCCAAAAACATATAGATATGATATGTTTGGATTAAAAACACGCTCAGAAAGTTAAAACAAAGAGAGGTACAGAAACGCGTGCTATCCTTCTTAGCGCAACTACTACCCCGCTCTTCTTGTCAATTTCACTGCCTTTGCCATGAGCGGTGGACTGACGATGCTACGAGTATACGGTCTTGCTGAAAAATGGCATTGAGTTCGACAGCTACTTGACTAAATATTGTATTTTCGCCTTACGCGACTTGCTTCCTTTTCTCTTTCTCTTTCTCTTTTGTGAAATGTGATTGGTGCCTGTACATGGCATGCAGTGTTGATCTCATCCCCACGCGCTATTGCGAGACATAGACCCCGCCCAATATTCTCGAATATTCGATTTCAGTTCCTTATCAAAATACTGTTTAGTGAACATCAAAGGGCTAAAAACTAATTTCGATTGGTCAAATATTGAGGCAAAGCAAGAATAAAAAATGTGCATGTTTGAATCAGTTAGTACATGCCAGCTGGAGATGACTGCAGATTGGTATCCACAATGGGACGAGTTGAGTTTATTCAACTTTTGCTGTGGGGTTGTTGTTTGATTTCATGGGTTGCAAACCAGCAGTTTGGTGAGTAGCTTTATTAATGCAACTCAGTGTGTGTCTTTCTGTCTTTCTTCCATTTAGTTAGTACTTGACTAATTGAGTTTACGAGAGCAGGAAACGATATAAATATGGTTCTACGAGTGTGTGTGTGTGTGTGTGTGTGTGTGTGTGTGTGTGTGTGTGTGTGTGTGTGTGTGTGTGTGTGTGTGTGTGGGTTGCCTATCTTGCTACAGTTTGTCTCTACAGTCGGTCTGTCTGTGTGTATGTCAGTCTGTCTGTGGAAAGCATACCTCATACTTGGATGAATGTTGTTAGACATTGATAATACTTTGAAGGGAATTTCCTTGTGCCTCTTTTCTCAGATTTTTGACGGCTTTGTTCCATGACATCATGTTTGTGCTTAAAGAAAATAAAAGAAAACAAGATAACAATGAACATGTTAATGAGGCACTAGTGTGGCTGTCGCATTATTTTAAAGTTAATTCTTTGAAATGTTTCCAAAATAGTATTGGGTTCGGTCAGGTCAGGTGTTGTATGTGCATTTCAGCACGGGACCCCCGTCACGAAGTATCTCTAGTATGTTGACAAAATAAGCTGAAAGTTTCAAAGCAATCCACCAGGTTATTGCTAAAATTAAGCGCTTTTGACATGATACCCATAAAAGTGGACGCAAAACGTCCCGTTGTTGACCGCTCTTGCGATCGACACCTGCATCAGTAGAAATAGCATAGCACGCGAAATACGCATGGTAGCAAAACAAACAAAAAACTGTTCTGGGTAGATAATTGGTTTGACTTTCTTCTCTCTCAAAGTTGCAACGTTTTGCCTATTGTGATTTTTTGTCGAATTGGCAATTCTGGGAAATAGTCCGCTGGAAGTACTCAATAATCATGCAACCTTTTGATTATTTTGATTCATTAGATAATCCAAAACGTTTGGAATGAAGAAAATACAAGAATTACAAATTACAAATTTGGTGGGTTTTTTTAAAGTAATGGAAAAACAATGCAGCAGAAGAGGGTCAAACCCGTGAACAACTATGTAAGAAAAAGCGATCAGGCGCTTTACCAACTGAGTTAATTTATCTCACGGTTGATTTTAACTTCAAATATTTCACTACAGTTCTTGAGCGTGGGTATCAGTATTGCCTCGACTCAAGTGTCTAAGTTTCTCCGTTCACATTAGTGTACTCTTTATTTCACTGTTTGAGTTAAGTTATTAACTGACCCTATTCTCCTGTTCACTTTGTATAAGAATATAAAGCAGTATCAAATAGCGTTAATTTCAAGTGTGACCGACATTATGTTGTTGTCTGGCTCCAAAATGCATTGTCCAACCGCCGAAAGGCGCTGACGCCATTGCATGGAAGGAAACAAGCGATTACAAACGGGCGTCGACAGAGCCAATGAAGGGGGATACCAACTTGCAGTTCTCATTCACTTGTGGTTGTGTTCAGTTGTAGTAAATGTTTACTGAGCCTGAATTTGCTGTGCAGAGGATGTTACATGTAAAACACGCCTGTGTTGCACAACATTAGAAAATTTGCCTTTGGCAAGTGATTTTCATCAGTGCACTTATGTTAGATTTTTTCATGTGTACAATGTTTGTGCTATTTCATGGTTTAAAACAAAAATGTAAGCTTATGCTGCAACAAAATTTAGTGGTAACAAAACAAAATAAGCAACAGAAGATAAACTAAATTTTGGGACAAAAATCGAAACTGATGTTAAATGTTTTTCTGCTTCACATCAAATTGTTGTGTTTAAGTACAGCAGGGGTTATGTTTCTGATATTTAATACACATGAGCATATGCTTTTTTCACATTGGCCTTCAACGGGTGCAATTCAGTCTGCACTGCATGAGCTGGACTGCTTTTATCAGTTTTGTTCTAGTTATATCCTTTCTTCTGGTCATCTTAAAGCCTGCTTGATAATGTGGAAAACTGAAGCTTTATTTTATGTATTGGGTATTTTCCAGGTTGACTGAGTTGCTTGTTCATGCTTAAATATGTGCCTAAGGTTCACAGCCATATGTCAGGGTCAAATGTCCTTTTTTATACAGTATATTTTTTTCAATTATTGGAAAGTTTGTTAGGATTAATATAATTTTTGATCAATTGAACACTTGACCGTTGTCTTAATTAATAAAATGTTGCGGTGAGCCATTTATTGTTTTTGTTTAAGTTAGAGACTGTGCTCTTCGAATGCATTACAATTATTGTGGGATGTGCGTAAAGTGATCGTTTCGTCTGCGTGAGAGTGTGTAATTTGTAAAGCAATTGTGTAGCCTCCGTGAGATTTCGTAAAGTGGAGGTGTCGACTGCGTGAGATTGCGTAAACAAGTTGTGAGCGTGCGTAAAGTAGTCGTGTCAACTTCGTGGGAGTGCGTAAAACAATTGTGACATCTGCGTGGAGAGCGCGTAAAGCAATTGTAACATCTGCGTGGAGAGTGCGTTAAGTATTTGTGTCACCTGCGTGAGTGCGTAAAGCAATCGTGACGTCTGCGTGAGAGGGGGTACTTAGTCTTCATGTTCCATACTTATGGTCTTCGTTATCTGAGGGAAAACGAATTCGTCACGCACTGATTTCGATTTGCAAAAACGCGCGCGTATCGAGTGCGTCTTTCGCAGTTGGAATGCATTATTTGGCGACTGCGAGACGCATTCGCTGCGCATAATGTTGCTGGCTGGGAGGTCCAAGACAGCAACCAGACCAATCTTTTTGAAACTTCACATCGAGGTTCTCCCAAATTATATTCCCGCACGCTTTTAATTTGTTTTTGATTATTGTGTTTGATGACGTCATATCCGAATTTTTGAAAAAGTTGAGGCCGCACTGTTGTGAGGTCATTTTTTTTTACTAAAATTGTATTATACATTTTGGTCAAGAAATCTTCGACAAAGCCCTAACTATCGGATTGCATTTCAGCTTAATTGGAAGCTTATGATTAATTAATAAGTTTGGTCATCAAAGTCCTCAACGTTATAATTAAAATCAAAATGTTAGTAATTGATTTCATCTTATTTTTCATAATTTCCTCAATTCAAAATAATATCGATACGTTATGTTTGGGTTTAAAACTAGCTCAGAAAAATAAACATAATAAAGACAAGCGCGCTTTCCCGTTAAACGGTTCCGCTACTGCGCTATAATGGCTTGTCACTTCAGGCGAACATTAGGATTGACAATTAAAAGCTTTTTGTCACCGGCCGCCGTGGCGCAGTGGTTAGCGCATCGGGCTGCGGGCCGGGGGGTCGTGGGTTCGAATCCCATCAGGTCATGTGGGTTTTTCGGGCTACGGTCGGCTCCTACCCAGAGTGGAAGAGCTATGGTTCCTATGGGAAGGCTGGAATCACACAGCCGAGTGTCATTCACTTAACGAATGCGACTTTGAGGGTTCTCAGGTTCTGTATACCTGACCAACACTGCAGGTGCGGCAGTTCTCGGGCCTGGTTGACACCAGGATATATTATGACAGTAAGCGTAGAGTGCTGCCCTGTCACGTAGTCTCAAACCAAAATTGGAAATCCATAGCATCATCATTATAATCATCCTCATCTCATTAATCATCCAAAATTATAAAATGTCCTTGCTCTTGTGGCCCTTCATGCCCGGAGCTCTCATGGTGACCTTGGTCTCAGTGTTCCTGTTCGATCCTTCCCTGAATAGTAGTTCTGCTGTCAGTCTTCAACGTGTGACGTTCTGGGGGGTCGACGGAGGGACGTGGTGGCGGTCTGCTCTCTGGAGGGGACGCTCACTTAGTCTGGCTCCGCGACTTAGCAGTCAATGTCGTTAGTAGGGGGCATAGTAGGTAGTGGGCTGAGTCCGTTGGCTCGAGACAGACCCACTACTGAACACCGTCGAAGTGACTCAGCAGAAGTGCAGTGTCAACTTCCGAGGGTAGCCTACCGCAACGACCCGACATCCCTCCCTGGAGCGTCTGTAAAATCGACAGATCTGGCAGCGGAACGAAATTCAGATGTGGATGGAGCAGCGAGTGCAGGGACGGGGCGGTGTGAGAGAACACCGGAACAAGGAACAGGTGTAAGGAAAAAAAACCCGCAGTGGGTTCTGTTTCATTCTGTGAGTTTGACAATTTTACTAAATATAATAATTTCGCTGTACGCGACTTATCTTATCTGTTGTTGTTTACATACTTTATGTCCTGAATTGGTGATATGTTCCTGATTTGCTCAGTCATTTCACTGGCTAACACAATGTTCAGTTTAAAGGTAAGTTATCTGGTTTTAGTGAACGTGGCAACAGGGAAGACGTACACACAGATCAGCACGTATTATGATCAAGGACCGTCCAGTAACGCTGCTAACGGCAACACCAGTGGACACTATCCCAGCGTTAATAACTGTATCCACACGAACGCGACAGGTAAAAACTCTTATCCTGTCCCAAACAACACGTACCACTGGTGGGAGGTGGACCTTGGCGGAACGTATCCTGTCTATGACATCACCGTCTGGGGACGCAACCTGTGTGAGTTGCACATCATCCACTTATCTAACATGCAGTTTTAGTTTCACGCTTAGCGTATATTCTGATTTCATGATCAGTCATTGCACACATGATTATGGACGTGCACCATTATAGACGAATTACACAAATAACTGTCGAGTGTGCATGGGCTGTGAACAAATAAATACACTTGCTTTTAGTGAGACTTGCTGTACACAGCTAGTCACTAGCAAATGGTGAGTCTAAAACACGAAGACAAGTAGCGTGTGTGGAGTATTGGTCTTTGCAACTTCAAGGGCATTCACTCCTTCACAACCCATACACACCTGCCAGTTATTTCTTTAACATCGTTTATGATCAAGGTGGGTCAAACAGCAAACATTGAGTCCGCTTTTCTATTGCATACTCTGTATCTTATAGAAGACGACACTTATTCCCGCTTGAAATAACGTTACGAAATGTACATCGTGGCCTTGCTTGGGTTGATCATCAATATGTCATCAAACGTCTATGCGAATCGTCCCTGTTCGTCCTGATGTACAAACGTAATACATCGTGGCTCAGAAATTAGCGAGCTTCATAACAATTATCCACATAGTACGTGCATGGTCAGCATCTTCCTCAGTTGATGTTGCGATAACAGGAACACTACAAAACATTCTTTTTTTTTTACGTTTAAACTCATAGCAGCAAACACCTGTACGCGCTGTCATCATATTGTTACAATTTCGTGTTTACCATGTGTGCTACATGTGCTAGTTTACAGTATGTCGCACAGTCTACACAAATGATTTCAAACACATCACGACATGTGTTCAAAAGTGGAAAATTTCAATGTTTAGTGCAGCTGTAGATTATAATACCGAGCAACAAAAGAAACGCAAACAAATTCTGCATTGTTTGCATTGTTTGATTGAAAAAATCACGAGCAATTATAGAGTTAGGATTATCAAACCACAAAAGTTTGATGAAGGCATGTTTGACCTTGCTGTTGTGTGATTATTTGGATGCTGCGACTTTTTCAACACACGGGACAAGCAGGTTTCACGTGAAACACATAATGTGCGCTCGTAGCACGTGCAAGTGGAGCAGGAGAAATCTGATGTGTGAGATGTGTTCACTAATGCATTAGCAACCAAATTAGATTATGGCACGCTTGCTGCCAGTCTCACTTTTGAAACAGCCAGGATGCCAAGATTGACACCACCAAAACGCCAGGTCGACTTAAATTAAGCTGGATACGATCCAGAAGCGCTGGCATGTGCTTTAAACGTGCACATGTCAACAGTATATCACCTTCAGCAATGTTTTGCTGACATTGGAAGCACTGCCGTTATACAAGGCGGTGGAATATTCGCATTACCTCAATAAGACAAGATCACCAGTTCCTACCACAACGTCTTCGAGATTGATTCCAAAAAGCCACTGACACTACCAGGAACATTATTGGGAACCACCAGTGTCCGATCAATGGCCAGACAGCGTGATGAAGAGTGACTGAGCGAGACCTCCAAAACATCTGGTCAGCTAGAGAACACATCCTTCCTCGAAGACATGAAGTGACGCGCCAGCAGTTGGCCCAGAATCAACTAACTGGAACTTGTGGCAATAAACAAAACATTGTGTTCCCTGGTATGATGGCCCTTGCTGCATCAATCATGTTAATGAGCTCGCGAGAGTGTGGAGAAAAAGGGGTGAGCGTTATGTTGATGGCTGCATCATTGAACACAATACCCAGGATTGACTAAACGAGATGGTATGGGATATAGTTTGCCTCAACCAAACTTTCGGACCTGTGCTTTTCCACAATCTTTGTCCTGGTCGGGAAAATGGTATCAACTAGTGCATCCACTTTACGAGGCGTTAATGTCAGACAGTCATCAACGCCAGCGGAGGTCATACGTACAGTGACCTTCCGGTGGGTTTTGCGTTGCCCAGGACAACAAAGAACGATCCCATACCGAAGTAGAGTGTTATAAAAACATATCACCTTTATTTCGATTCGTTTCAATGTCAGGTATTTTAGCTATGCAATTTTCAAATGTAAAGTAAACTTATTCATAAAGAGAATTCGCGTTTCTTTTGTTGCTCGGTATAATTAAAACAAACATTACCGCATACACATTGGGATAATTATGACGTAACCATCGTATCGGAGACTAGATTCATCTATGTGTATTGTTCTACTGTTGTTAAGGGTACGACCGTCTGTACCCGTTCACCATCACAGTGGACGGGCAGACATGTGTCAGCATGACGTCAGTATTGCGCACCAGGAACAACTTAGTGAGGTGTACTTCAGTCATGTACGGGCGGGTTGTGCGACTCACCTTGGACAGGACAGACCAGACGCTGAACCTGTGTGAATTTCAGATATTTGGTGAGCTGCACTAAAGTACCGCAGACATTCAAACAAACAGTACATACAAGCACAAACAGTTTACAACAGTCTCACATAAAATGCAACCTAAACTTACTAACATGCTCTTTGATGCCCAGCTAGAGGTCAACTTTCCAAACGCTCCTCAAATTTGCCTAGTAAATACAACTGTTTCTTCTGTTTGGTGTCTCCAAGTACTGGGTATACCTTTTCTTCCACTTGAAATAAAAATGTGAGCTTTGTTTAGCAAAAATAACACAGATACAGATTGTTGTCGACCTTTGTTGTTCACCATGCATCAACACCGGTCGCGGTCATTGTCAGTAAAGACAACCCGGTAGACTCAATCATGGCCGATATACAAGCGTGGCCGTTCAGGTGGGAAGATGAAACCCCTGATTGTAAAGCATCCCGTGTGTGTGATGTCTTCATTTCAACCCCCAAACATAACTGTGTGTCTCTTCACGTAATTTCCAGTCAGAACACTAGGAAACACTTGGAACAGTTCACCGCTCTCAGGGCGAAAAGAAGTACACAACAACAAAACCAGAATGCTTGGAAACATCAGAGTCGACGATAACCCACCCACATTTCACTTTTGAATAACTTAACCCATATCCACCCAAAAAAAATTTTTTTTGGCAGTTATCATTTTTTAGTGTTTTTTTTACTGAAAGGAGTACCACTAAGACATATCCGTAGTCGTTTGCCCCCCCACATTTTTTGTTCCTAGTTTTTTTAGAAGTTTTTGGGTGCACCCCTCTTGGGTGCATTGGGGGCAAATGACCACAATAACATTTTTTTAAGTGCACCCCCACAGGGTGCACTGGGGGCCAATGACCACAATAACCTTTTTGTTAAGTGCACCCCCACATTGGAACCTTGAGACGTTATGAAGTTAAATAGAAAACTCACATTTTGTGGACATATTTCAGATAAATGAATTTGTAAAAACAGCTTTATTTTTTGCCTTGAAACGAACATAGCAACGTTGGGCCATTTCTTTGATTTCACAATATCCAGCTGATTGCTCATTTGCGTTCTTTCAAAATGAGTGTACATTATCTTTGTGTTGGTAAAAATTAAGCCAAAATATCTGGGAGGAATAACCCTATCCTCTCCTCCACTTCTTTCTTAGAAGTAGCTCAAATCAAGAAAAAACAACGCCAAGGAACTCCATGATGAAGAGCGACGATGCAGCAAATTCAAGGAACTCCGTGGAACTCGTTGAAGCAATGGAGATGAAGGCCAACTCGACACTTTGTACACATCTTCCTTGTGTTTTTGTGACATTTTGCGCATCTTTTCTGTGTTGAATTGGAAGAGAAGTGACCTGTTCTGTCACTCCTGACGGCCTCAGGGACTCTGGGTGTGAAGGTCAGGTCTCGACCTACTCTCAATGGAGTCCCCGCTGCACCATGACGCATGAGATAGGTCTGAGCCACCCTCACCTGAAAGTCAGCAGATCAACTGTCGCTTGACAGTCAACACTTCTTTCCCAGTACATAGGTCGCCTTGGCAAGGCATTGTATCCTGACAAGAGGAGAATGCCAATGAAAGATCGCATATCCTGTCTGTTGGTAGTGAATGCATGGTTGCCATTATCTCGATTGGCATACAAGTTTGTCTGTTGTACCAAATTGTCGACGACATCATCATCAAAGAAAAATTCAAATATGTCCACTGGGTTCAGGTTTTGATTGTACCAGGCTGGATCTGGAATATTTGGGAAAGGAACTTGTGTTTGAAGCCCGTTTCTTGGCATGTCTGCACGTTGCCAGTTACGTTGTGCTTGCTGGTTGCCACCCTGTGGAGCTCTTTGGGCATGCCTACGTGGTGCTGGGGCTGGTGGGGCTCGAGCGCGTGGTGCAGGGGCTGGTGGGGCTCGAGCGCGTGGTGCTGGGCCTGGTGGGGCTCGAGCGCGTGGTGATGGGGCTGGTGGGGCTCGAGCGCGTGGTGCTGGGGCTGGTGGGGCTCGAGCGCGTGGTGCTGGGGCTGGTGGGGCTCGAGCGCGTGGTGCTGGGGCTGGTGGGGCTCGAGCGCGTGGTGCTGGGGCTGGTGGGGCTCGAGCGCGTGGTGCTGGGGCTGGTGGGGCTCGAGCGCGTGGTGCTGGGGCTGGTGGGGCTCGAGCGCGTGGTGCAGGTGCTGGTGCTCGAGCGCATGGTGCAGGGGCTGGTGGAGCTTGAGTATGTGCTGCAGGACCATGTGGGGCTACAGCACATGGTGCGACAGGTCGTGTGGCTTCAGCGTGTGGTGCATCTTGAGTAGATGGAGCAGGACCAGGTGGATTCTCACACCGAGCACGTTTGGGAGGAGGTTGTTGGGCCGTAGATGGTGGGGCTCGAGCAGGATGAAGATGTGCATGTGCTTTAGGATCAAATGGGGCATGCGTTGGTGGAGCAGGAATTAGTTGGGCTGATGTGATGATGGAATGTGTACGTGATGAGTGGGGTTACTCATCTGAGTCTTCATTCGTTGATGACATTGTTTTTGTTTCGCCTTGTAAGTCTGTCACGACTAATTCTGCCTCTGCTGTAAGCTGTCGGTGATTTAGATTTTGAATGCAGCCATTCTCGTCTTCATCACCACTGTCCTCATCCGATAAATCACCCGCATTTCCAGGAGGAGTTATGTAAACGGTTGCTTGTAGAAAATCATCGTCTTCCAGCATTGACACTACCTCGTTCACTGTGTATCGCCTCCTCCTACACACACACATAATATGTTTATCTCTCAGGATCAAAATAGCATCAAATCAAAAGCACAGTAAAAAAAAAAACACCGATGGACCCTACTTTTTTTTAGTCACGTTACCTTAGGCCAACATATTTTTTTAGGCCTGATAGTTTTCATGAAACTCAAACGGGTCAAATCACAGGCGATGGAAATCATTGCATTATTGACACGGTTATTTCAATCAGAGACCTCTGACAGTGTGATTCAGATACAGACACAGACACAAAAAAGGATGGTAGCTCTCGCTCCCAATGCACTCTAGTAGGGTGCACTGAAAAAAAGAAGCATGGTACCGCTCGCTCCCAATGCACCCCTGTAGGGTGCACTACTATTTCATCATTTTCAGTGTGGAACATATTATTTTAGGAATAATCTAACATGTACATCTTACTAAACATATAATTTGTACACTAAAACCGCTGACACAGGAATAAAAATGAGAACTGTTTGACAACTATCACTTACGAATTTTGCTGAGGAGTGTTCGCTGCCATTTTTCATTTCCCCTCTTTTCAGACTTCAGTTCACGAGAGCATTTCAGGAGAGATCACTTGATCATTATGTTGCTGGTGTAGAGACAAGTCATGGGAACTGCAGGATACTAAACTAAATGCAATTTGTCCTTTTGTGATTTTTCCACTACAATTTAAATCGATGCACCCCCAGGGGGTGCGATGGGTGGATATGGGTTAACGTGCAAACACTTAGTTTGAATTATCCCTGATGTGTGGTGAATTCTGCGTTGGTGGTTATGCATTTGTTCATGTTATGTTTTCTTTTTTTTGTTGATCTTGTTTTTGTGAGGGTCATTGTGAAAGGAGTCTTGATCTCATCTTTTTTTTTTTTTTTTTTTTTTTAAACAGTATTTTATTCAGATTCAAGTTTACAAAGCCATGGAATGTATAATATAATAAAGGAGCACAAGATGAACTTATGAATGTGCTTTTTACTGAGTTCACGCAGTCTAGAAATTCATTCCTGCAAGCGTGATTTAAAAATCTCGACCCCTTGCTCTTTTTTTTTTTTTTATTTTTTTTTATTTTTTTTATTTTTTCTTCTTTGATTTTTATTACGGTTTTCTCTTGTATAAATATCCGAGGAATAGCATGTCAATAACATTCAATCTGAATGTTTTTTATTTTTTTATTTTTTTTTTATTTTTTTTTTGTTTTTTTTTAAAATTTGCCAAGCACATCATTGTGGGGCTTTTAATCAAAAAATATTCAAGCATCCGTCTACAACGTATCCTCATTCATCCTTCAACATTTACACAATACTGAAATATCTCAATGCTAATTCATATCCTAACATCACATTCAAATCAATAGGTCTACCATATCTATACTTACTGATACACATTTTTGAAATGAGCAAAATATGATTAATAATTTTGTTTATGGGGGTTTGCACTTCTGGAGAGTATCCAAACAATACATCTTTTTCTGTTAATATAATATTTTCTCCCGTATTAACAAATATACATCTTCTAACATTTTCCCAAAACAATTTCATTTTACTACATTTCCAAAAGAAGTGTTCAATATAATCAATTTCATTACAAAGACTACATAAACTATTTTCTTTTAACTTCATTTTATGCAATAAAATATTTGTGGGATAAATATTATGTAAAATTTTCCATTGGAGTAACTTTAATCTTTCTTCGCTTGTACATGCACTTGCCAGGACCCAATACTTTTCGTCAATGCAAATGTTATATTTGTGGGACCAAAATTTTACAGCGCAGGGTTCACTGGCTTTGGATTGCGTTAATATCGCACGAAATTTCTTCGGGGAAGGGTTATTTAGCATGCCCTGAAAACAGGTCGCAGGATGCTCGTCACCCGCGTCTGTGTTGTCCCGCAGTGCTCGCGCGCAGAGGGCCGTGTGCAAAGCGTTGTACCCAAACAGCCTTGTGGCGCTATATCCGACAATGGCACAAATATGTTGAAATGACACAATATTTTCGTCTATCCATACATCACGTACACAATTCACACCGGCTTCAATCCATTTATCAAAACACAACACATTCTTTCTAAAAATAATATCTGCATTATTCCACAAACATTGATCAAGAATACTTTCTTTTTGAGCAGGAAATAAATATCTGTTCTCAATCCATATTTTTAAAACTTGTTGCCAAAATTTTGATTTAACTCTGGTCAGACCAATAAACTGTTTTGGTTTGGCAGTTGATTTAAAGCAGCACAGCTGGCTTCCGAGAACCTCATAATAATGTCTTGGGATCAATTGCCAATTTGCAAAATCGGTTTGTTGTAACCTGGCTGCCCAACATAACAAAAAGGATGTCTGCATATCATGCATATTTATCATGTTAATACCGCCTATTTCTATGTTACTACATACAACTGTTCGTTTCACCTTTTCAAAAGCTTTACTATTTGAGTACTTCCGTTTCCACAAAAATTTAAAAAGGATAGTATTTAATCTATCAAGCACTTTTGTCGGTGCAGAGAGTGCCTGCAAAACATATACAAACTGGGATATCAAAAAAGTTTTAATTATACACAATTTACCACTAATGCATTCGTTTTGACCACATTCCAACAATTCTTTCAATTCTATCAAACCGTACTGACCAATTCTCTTCAATGTCAGAAGCAGCGATATCGTTTCTAAATATTATACCCAAAATTTTTAACTGTTTTTTCCATCTTATATTACAGTATTGCTCAAGACTGTTCTTCATGGATCCTAGCCACATTGCCTCTGTTTTATTTTCATTCAGATGTAAATTTGAAATACATGAAAACTGTTTTACTATTAACAGTACTTGTTGGAGATCGTGTTTATCTTTAAGGAACATTGTTACGTCGTCTGCATACATTGCCAATTTTAAAATATATTCCAAATTGGTTTTTAAATGAAATGACGGGAATTTTAATCCTTTTATATTCGGGTCACTGCGTATCTTAATGGCTAAAAGTTCAAGGCCAAGGACAAAGGCCATCGGTGAAAAATTACATCCCTGACGAATTCCGGTTAATACATCGAATTCCTCAGAGATCCATCCCATGTAATTGATGCAACTTGTGGTATTATTCGTTAACATTTTTACGGAATTCAAAAAGTTATCACCGAAACCAAATTTTCTAAATGCCCAATACATATAATCTTTAGAAATTGAGTCAAAAGCACGTGAAAAGTCAAGGGCAAGTAAAATGCCTGGTTCGTTTTTCTGATTCATAAGATCTGTTACGTCATCAATCAATCGAATAACATCGCTTGATTTTCTCCCTTTAATAAAACCGACTTGATCTTCTGAGATAATATCAGTAATGACAGATGCGAGGCGAATTGCTAAACACTTTGCAATTATTTTGTAGTCAGTATTTGTTAGCGAAATTGGTCTCCAATTGATTAGGCTGTCCCGTGGTAAATCTTTCCCTTTGTGGAGTAAGGAAATAACTGCTCTTTTTTGTGTAGTCGACATCTCACCGACTTGAAAGGATGTTTGTAGAGAATTGAAAACCATCGTCTTTAGGCTCGGCCAAAAAAACTTCACGAAACTAGCTGTAAGCCCGTCCAAACCTGGTGATGATCCGTTCCTTAATAACTGTAATGCTCTGCCAATTTCTTCAATAGTAAATTCACGGTCCATGTCAACTTTCTGTTCTTGTGTTAACTGTGGAATATTTAATCCATCAACTTCACGTTCAGCTTTATTTTCGTCAAAATCAATATTTTTTCCAAATACATCGTGGTAAAAATTTTTTTGTTCTTTCATTATTTCTTCTTGTGATGTAATCATATTCCCGGAATCATCCATTAATTTGTCCATTATCTTAACGTTTGCTCTTACCTTTTCGAGATTCAAGAAGTAGCGAGTGTTTTTCTCACCCTGTTCAATAAATCTTTCTCGAGATCTTACTTGTGCACTCTTTGCTTCTTGAATATTGAATATTTCAAGTTTGCGCTTTAAATTTTCTCTTTGTGTTAACAGATCCTGATTTTTTGTATCAACTGACAATTTCTTGTCTGTTTCGTTAAGTTGATTTTGCAACATAGATTTATTATCAATGTTTTGCTTATGTTTATTTTTACTAAATCGTATGCAGAATTCCCTTATCTGAATTTTACAGAAATCCCATTTGTCGTGGGGGTTGTCCTCGGAATGATCATTTATATATTGTTCCAAAAACACATTCATTTGGTCAACAAACTCAGAATCACGCAAAAGGCTGTCATTAAATTTCCAATACGAAGGACCTCTTACTATATGTGTTAAATTATAATACATAACTACCATTCTGTGGTCGGTTTGTGCAACTGATTGTATTTTACAATTATTAGAACGGTTCAATACGGCATCACATGCTAAAATATAATCGAGTCTCCTCGCAATAAAAGGTGTCTTGCGAGACCACGTAAACTCTTTATCTTCTGCATGAAACAAACGCCATACATCATTCAAACCTTGTTCATTCAATAAACTCTTAAAATTGTTTACGTCTATTTCACAATGTTTTCCTCCACTTATAATGTCCAAATTATTGTCCAGCACACAATTAAAATCTCCGCAAACTATTTTTCTAACATCGTTTTTTCCATTCATATAATTCATGAGAAACTTATAAAATGTTCTTCTTTCATAAACAGTTGTCGGACTGTAAACATTGATAATATACAGAATTTCATCATCCAAGTGAACCTTAAGTTCCTGTACTCTTTTAGATTTCTCAACACACGTAACATCATACGGAAAATTCTTTCGGACCAGAATCATTTGGCCCAGGCTGTGGTTCGTTGCAGATGAATAAAATAATTTCCCTCCCCATTCTCTTTCCCATTGATCAACATCTGCCTCTGTAACATACGTCTCTTGTAAACAGACGATATCAATTTGTTGTTTTCTTAAATTATAAAAAAAAGTTTTTCGCTTTGTTTTGTTTCGTAAACCATGAATGTTTACAGAAGAAATAGATAAGGCCGCCATGGCAAACACGAGCTAGCATTGCAAGTAAATTCGTTGTCCGTCAGTCGTAAAGTCCGTGGGGCATCGCAGGGTCAGAATCCGTCAGGTCAGTCGTGGTGCACGGGGCTGAGTCAGCCCCACACACTGGCAGGAGTGTTCTCTTCTCTATGAGTGTCACGTTCAGGGTCATCCCTGTCTTGGTCACACACTGCCTTCGTGGCAGCGCCACAGTCAAGGCGTTTCAGTTTGTTTGCACTGTTTTCATGGTCGAGGGATTCCCTGTCTCTCTTCGTTGATAACGACCTCGACCTTTCAAAGGGTAAAGTCGCCTGATGTGTTCGGCCTTTGCGCGTGTTTGCCTTAGTCGAGTTGTGTAATGGGACTTGCTTGGGTACTGCGATGGCTTGGGAAGTGGAATTCCCCTCAGAAGGGGGTTGGCTGTCATCACCGTCAGGGTTGGTCTGCGCAGCAGTGTCTTCCACAACTTCGGTGCCGATCACGGGTTCCTGTGCTGCAGTTTCGTCGACACGAGTCTTGATCTCATCTTAGAACTGGATGAAAAGGAAACGTTCATTTAAGGGGTTTTCTATGACGGCTTACTAGTGCCAAAAACACATAATTGTAATTTTTACGTGGACATTTACAATAATGTTGTGACAATTACTAATTTTCACGGGATAATTACAATCATGTGGTGAACATTAGTACTTTTCTTGCCAGATGATACTTAAATTTAAGTTTTGGCACAATTTATACGTACGTCTAGACGTGAGCCAGAACTGAAAATTAGTAATGTTCACTACATTATTACTAATTAGCATGTGCCTCATGACTGTGGAGGTTAAATGCGCATGCGCGACTGTTACACCGGCCACAGTAAAACTTATCTCGATTCGAAACTGTTCTGGTCCATAGTTTTTTAATCCGATGCAAATTAACATTACGAGCTAGATAAACATGATTTACAGTTGTCTGTTTGATAACTTATTAAATAACGAATTTTATCGACATACATTTGTGAAAGTGTGAGAGTCTCGATCGAACAAAGCTGTCTGCTAATGTCGGACCTTTAGCACACCTCCACCCGGCGCCATTTTTCCTCTCTCGATTTGAACATTTTCGGATCGATTGTCCTTTACTAAGACACTACAGAGCAGATGTATGAGTGTTGTAGTGGAAACAAATATGAGGTACAACTGTCTGCCCGACAACGTGTCGAATAAGGAATTGTATTTAAAGATATATGTAAACGTGAGAGACCACAGCCGATCGAAAGTCCGTCTGCTACAAACAGTTTTGATTCGAAAGTTTTCGGGATCGATTATTCTTTTCTAAGATACCAAAAACAACGTTGAGGAAAGCGCTATTGCAGAAAACTAACAAACATCTTCATGTCGGATAACTTCTATAAAAAGATATCTCAGAAATAATGTGAGAGCGATGTGTGCCAGACGTTGTAGCCTCTCAGTGCGGACTCTGAAACGAGGCCAACATGAAAAATAGTAATTGATATTCTTTGGCTAAGTATAGACACTGGTAAGCCGTCATATTTTTCTGCATACAAGTATGTTCCAAATGCGTTGTAGGTTTTGACTTCAAGTTTTGTGCAAGTGTTTGTATTTCAATACATAATTAATACCATATATACATGCTTTTCAGTGTGCCGGGAGGGGTTCTATGGACTTGACTGTTCTTCTCGTTGTGACACGAACTGTGATGGAGGGTGCGACAGGACAAATGGTTACTGCACACGTACGTTTTATCGTATTTTGTTTCAGATTTAGCAGTGAAGAGCAACTGTTAGTGGTTATAGTGTAAATTCCGGGGTCAGAAGCTCAATGCATAGCCAGCACATACTTTATGGACTTCATAGCGCTGTGGAGCGCATAGCTATGAAACGCACTATAGAACTCAGCGGTCCGCATGTATGAGGTCAAACAGTGCCTGCAATAGCTAAGAGCGGCTCTATTTTTAACACGTAGATAGTGGAAGGGATTCCCCGTCATCCTGTGTCTCTGCGCATGCTTCGCGGCGGGTCAATTTTACACCATTTGCCGCAGACAGTTTGGAAAGCCCGCCTCGTGATAAAACTTGGCTTTCGTGGTTTGGAAACTATATCCATTCCGGTACCCTCGCCATAAAGGTATAAGTCACTCTCTTGCTGGGTCTGCATGCTGTGTTTGATGTTATAAATTCCCGTATTATTATTATTATCATTATCATTATGTACCGCGATCAGTTCGCCACACACATCTTGAAAAGATCCGCATGCGTAAAAACTGACCCAAACACTCGACTACAAAGTCAAGATAACCCGCAGAACCGGCGGCAATGCACCCTTTCGATTCGGCAGTTTTTATTGCAGTGACGTCATCAATTTAGGCTCCCATGGAGAGGCTATGCATTGGGCTCCAGCACGCGTAAAAACTTATCCAAAGTCAAGATAACCCGGTAATGCACCCTTTCGATTCGGCAGTTCGAGTTGCTCTTACAGTTCATCCGTGATTGCAAGAATGTTCTGCCTACGAAAGCGGAATTGTCTGCACAGTTCCACGTCGTCGTAACGATTCAATGGATGTAGGCGGTCAAGAAAGATCCGGTTGCTTCTCAAATTTCTTCTCATCCTGAATCGGCATGAAAGCAGCCGCCATTTTAAACGCTCCAATAGCCGGTTCCGTCCATAACTCTTGGAAGGAGGGGCCTGCTATAACTTTATGGATGGCATAAGGCTCTATGCGCGGTCTATGCATTAGAAATAAGAGACTTTATGGAGTCCACAGACTGTATTGCCGTGACGTCATCAAATTAGGCTCCTATTTAGGGGCTATGCATTGGGCTCCAGATCTCTTAGAGCTTATATTGCTATTTCTAATGTTAGGTAGATTTCCATTGGTCAATTGGGCAAAACTGAGCTCATTGCAAAAGTGATATCGACGACATTTCTTTCGATATCAGTTTTGATATTGACGACCTCTTTATTGCTTCCCCACTTCGAAAACAAAGACACCTACATTTAAAAAACAAAAACATACATACGAAAATGTAATTATCCCAGAATTTAGTTGAGCAAGTGATTAATTACTTTTTGAAAGAAAAGACATTTGGAAATACTGGAAAGTACAAGAAAAGAGTTAACAAAAAGAACTAATAATCAGAGGGAGGGATATGGAACAGCCAAAACTGAGACAAATAATGTTGTAATTTCTTTACAGTGAATGCAAAATGTCCAGGGAATAGCAATAAATCTAACATTGACGGACTGTGTGATGATATCTTCTGCTATTGGTCTGATTCGACCTCCGGTCTCGATTTTGATATCAGTGTCTCAACAGACCATGGCAGAAGATATCCTCCCACAGTCCGTCAATATTATGAGTCTCGGTTACATTCGGCGTCGTCGACAGGGATGGGACTCGACATGATATGTTCAGGAATGGCATTAGGCCAAAAAAAAAAATAGGTCTGTTTACGGTAACATAGGCCAAAAAAATAGGGTCGGTAGGTCGGGATTGTTTTTTTTTTTTTTTTTTTTTTTTTTTTCCAAAAAACCCATATTTTTACGTTATTTTGCCAAAAAAACAAGATTTTTTTTTTTTTTTTTTTTTTCCAAATGCCAAAAAAAAGTCTAGGGTCGCGCGAAAAAACTAGGGTCGGTCGGGTTACCGTAAACAGACCTATTTTTTTTTTGGCCTTATGGCCACTGAATCATTTTCGTGCTGTTCCCATTCCACGAATCTGGGAGGGACCTAAGCTTGGCGGGTCCATGGGGGCGGGGGCGGGTATGACAGGGAGACTACCGTCGCCCTTCACAGCAGACTCTGCAGAGTTGTTCGCCTTAGAAGTTGTGAGCTATTCATAGCTCGCAAGGCAACACCTGTGGATTGTAGAGTTCTGTTTGTGATATCGTAAATATTCTGCATCAAATTTGGTGGGCATATTCAGGTGAACCCTGGGCACAAACTGGTGGATGAAAATTTTCAACACGTGCTCTAAGCCGGCGAACCGCTACTCTGTCTCGCGATCCACCCGGCCAAGCCGGGTATTCCTCTAGTATTAGATATTGTCTCCTAGAACAGTTTACATCAATTGATATTATTCGGTACCAGAATAGCCGAAATGTCCAAAACTTGAATCGATTTGATTTCAGCCTAAGTACCGACATTGTTGACGAGGTCTTGGTCTTGCCACCAGTTTGTAGTGATCACTCAGTCCCGTGAATGAAGTTTAGAATTCACGTCTCCAGAGAGAATCGATTTAAACGTGTTATGTTTCATTATAATAAATCAAATGTTGATTTTGTATGATTGAATTACAAAATGTTAATTGGATTGAGATTTTGAGTCAAGACTGTATTGACGAGGATGCACAGACGTTTTCAAAAAACGTATTGTTATCAGCAAAGAAATATATGTCGGTTAAAACGGTAACTGTGTGTGAAAACGATATCCCCTGGATAACATCAGAGATACAGTATTAAAATTACGGGAATAAACAAATGTGTTCATACAACAGCAGTTCTATTGGGTACACCCGAGGCTTGGGACCCTTTTCGCAATATCCGCAACCATTTAGACTATTCAAAAGAAATTGATGGTCGAGTATCGAAAATGAATCATTTCAGAACAAATAAATTGTGGAAATTAGTTAAATCTTTGTTTTTTAAAAGAGGTTCAAATCCTGACGCAACTTTAGCTCCGTTCACTGTCGCTTCGTCTGGGGAACAGATGTGGATCAACTTTGCCACCGATCCGTACCTAACCAGCACGGGGTTCCGTGCCACCTATACGACAGGTTCTGTAGTTTTTATGTTCCTTTATGTTTGATGTCGTGCATCATTTGCATTTTGTGTTGGAAATGTGGTCATGTAGACAGAATGGCTGACAGACAGGTGGAGGGTCGGACGGTGCGTAGGCGCACAGACAGATTGTTATACTAGCGAATTGAAAATCCAGATCAATGAGGGATGCGTATAGACACAGTCTTCGATCTCTTAGTACCTTTGACGCCTACCTCCTTTAAAGCTATGTTTCCATTTAGCGACGCGGCGGCGGCACGATGGCGATAAACTCGCGATGGCGCTGGCGAATTTCGCTGTGAGTGTTTCCATTAAAAGCGGCGCTGCAGGCGGATTTTTGTTCTTTCTGGCTTGACTTCTTCTTATAAATCGGTCAAAAACTCACACAACCATACCGTAATTAATAGAAACTTTATTTGAAGCTACTTATGGTGGTTAGAAAATTGAAAAGACGAGAAAAGTAAGAAAAACCCTCTTTTGTTTCAACAAAATGCTCAAAAAGCGGAACGAACACGGTGCCTTTGACAACCTTTGAAGAAATTGTTGCTGGACTATGTTCAGCTCAGGGAATCCGACGAAAAAAAGTCAACATAGACTATAAACCTGGTTGTGGGGGTCCTCGAATGTTTGAAAGGACTTAGAACACGCTCACTTTGGACGCGAATATCGCGCAGCAGCAATTTTTTTCACTCCCTGGAGCGAACAAAATCTTGACGCCAAACCGTCGCGCGGTACGTCGCACATATGGAAACACGCGTTCTTTGATACTACTGTTGCGGTCGGTTTTGACGCTGCCGCCACCTCGCCGCAGCCATCGTGCCGCCGTCGCGTCGTGATATGGAAACACAGCTTAAGGCAGAACAGCGTCAAAACTACGCAGGTTAGCCGAGCGAAGAGTAACGTTGGTTTTGATTATATAAATGTGGTTTTTTTTTTTTTTCTTGCTTTTTTTTTAAGAGTTTAAGGGCACTGCCTAGTTATGGTCAAAGTTATTCCAAGTTGTTAATACTTTTGTGGGAGAAAGACCATTCTGTCTACAGTACATATCTGCAGAGAACTTTTCTAGTCCCATGCACTTATGACTTTTGTGTGATTTTTTTTAAATAACCAGGTGTCTTCTGATTTTGTGAAAATGGGTACATAAAGATAACGGCTAACATTCGACAGTACGAATGTAGTAGCCACTTGCTAGATAATTGCGGGGGAGAGTGAATGTTATACCTGGTAGAACATATAGCAAGAAATTACATTTCAAATCACTTTGGTATGTTTTATACTGTCTTTTTTACTTTATTTTACTTAGCGCAATTGCATTTTTCTTCATATAGAGAAGTACAAAAAATGCCTCAGAGATATTCGGAATTCCTTACAATTTGATATGTTGTAGCTCACTCATTTCTCGAGCTATGGTTAAAATGTGAATATCAAGTCCCATGCCAAAAAATGAAACTGCAGGCAGTTTCTCAACCCTACCCCCTACATGTCGCGGTAGTCATTTTGCATTCCCCACATTCATAGACATCAATACATTTAAGAGATTAAAGCAAGTAGAGTTTTCATATTTCGCATATTTATAGCCTACGATGTCAACAAAATGTTTACCAGCATTCCATGACCTTGACCTTCACACAAGGTCACTGGTGAGTTTCGAGACTTTGTAACCACTTCAGTATTTTGCAAAAACACAAACAGAAAAGGATAACAAATCATATACTAAAAGGATTGTACATTATGTTTAAAATCCGGAAAATAGGAGACATATGCATTGTTTGAATGGAATGCAGCAAGAAATGTACACTACAAAGAAGTGTGCAATGTTTTTTTGAGTTTTTTTATACGAATTTTCTGAGCGCTATTTCATATGTAGGCAGCCCCCTTAAGAGGAATTACATGTGATTTATGTGAACGTTGCCGGTATGCAGTGAGGGGTTTATTCAATAATCTTTGTAATCTAAGTATTTGTACTTAAATGCTTCGAATATTGTAGTGTCGAGGTTTTCGTTGTATGCGCCATCTCTGTAATGTCTCATGCTTGATTTGACTTGATTACTTACGTACTATATACTTGTTTTCCAGTTGCCGCGTGTGGAGGAACATGGACATCACCAACAGGAACCATCCAGTCCCCCAACTTTCCCAACAACTACGACAACAACCTGAACTGTGTTTACGTCATCACGGCGCCTGAAGGCCATCGCGTCACTCTTACGTTCACATCTTTGAGCCTGGAAACCCATGCAAACTGTTCCTACGACTATGTTAAGGTGAGGTTCATTGTGCAACCCATATTATTTTCTTTAAACATTTGACTTCTGCACAGAATGACGTTGTCTCTTATGCAGTTCAAATGATATGGTAATTAACTCTTCAATTTAAAAACTTCAAAATAAATCGTTGCAAACTAATCGCAGCGAGTTTTTTGTCCAAAACTGTAAATTGTCAAACCTCGTAGGAAGGAGGTTGAATCGGAAACAGATATGCGTCATAGCGTATCCTTGGTAATATGAAAGCACAGGTGAAAGTAGTGATGGCTTTGTTCGCAGATGACGATTCCGAGCGTTCCGGGCGATATTGGGCGCTCTGGTAAACACTGGCTCAGGGGTTCTGCGCCCTGTTTGATGGTAGTATTTGGCTACGTACGTCTAAATGTCGATTAATACATTTTGTTTAACAGTCTCTCTGTCCATCTACTTGTTTGTAAACGACGACGATTATGATGATGATGAGGGGGAGAAAGAGGACGACAATGACATGATGACGATGTTAATGATGATGATAAGGAGGAGGAGGAGGGAAGGCGGGGGGGGGGGGGGAACAAAGACAACAAAGTGATGATGACATTTAACCATGTGTTCAAGATCAGAGACGGAGTCAGAGAAACTTCAGGGCTCTTGGGCATTTACTGCAAGGCTTCATCTCCGTTCACTGTTGCTTCGTCTGGAAACCAGTTGTGGATCAACTTTGTCACGGATACCTCCACAAACAATACAGGGTTCATTGCCACGTATACAACAGGTTCTGTAGTCTTCATTTTCATCTTAATTAACGTTCTTCTTTTTTTTTCTTCTGAAATACTTAGATAAGGTAAAAGGAGGGGGGGGGTAATTTGGACACCCTAAAACCTAGACACTGTAGCTGGCCAACAGGATGCGTAAAGACAGTCTTCAGAACGATTTCAGGGCAAAGCCCACATGCCTGGGTATATGTCAAATCCCTGCTGGTGATCCGTATAAATTATATCCATGTAAAGACAACACATAAGAATATGAAATTCGTCACTCGATGCTTTGGCTTTGTATGTCACGGCTGTACAATTTAAAAACAAAAACGTAAGTCTTGATTACGGACTTTTTATGCCAGCAGGAGGTAGGTTTTAAACTCTTATTTCTACAAACCTGAAAATGTGCACATAATTATGTGCTCATAGTGGTTTTTCCCATCCAAAATAACTGACGTAAAGGCAGAATTTGGTAACTGTCATTAATCATGTTCGTGAATTCTTTCTTGCACTGCGTTTTGCACTTTACCGGTTTCGCTTTTAATTGCTTAACGCATTGGTCACATGGCCTACTGGCTTACTTAAGCAATTCGTGTTTTCTTTGAGGACTATTTAATACTGTTACAATTGGTTTTTATTGTTTCATTTTCGCTTTGTTTTCAGATTCTGTGCAGACCAGTACAACCAGCACAGCCGCCACAACCAGCACAACCAAAATAACGTCCCCATCCATGACAGCCGTACCACCCAGTCCAACCAGAACAACCAGCACAACCATCACAACTACTACAACTGAGCACGTCGTGCTCACAACGTCTGAAGAACTTCCCTTTGACACCGATGGGTCTCAAAATCTGACCTTGACCTGTGACGTCGACAAGGTCAGCCTGGTCACGGGGTATAGATGGAGCGTGACATGCAAAAGACAGACCGGAAACACGTGTGTGTTCTTGCCACAGCCAGAGGATGACGGGAATCTGGTCACGTGCACGCTGACGATGAATGATGGGGGATCGAAAACGGGAAGTCTGATAATAAAGCTGAATTGTAAGTATATTACTCTTTTAAAATAACCAGTTTAACATCTGAAACAATGAGTTTGATGATAGATAATATGCAGTGCATTGGACCTGAGAGAAGAACTTTTTTTTATAATATTTTTATTTGTAGTGTTGTGCTACTGATTTTTAGATCATAATTTGATTTTGAGGAGAAAAAACACTGTTTTATTTTGTTTTAACCTGTTTTGAAATATGATATTGTGCAGATCCACCCCAGACATATCCGGTCATCCGCTACACGAAAGGGGAGGTGCTGAAGGCAGGAGATGATCTGAGATTAACCTGTTCCGTCCATGGCGGCAAACCGCTGGTCCACAACGTCATCTTCACCTGCTACGGACACCCAGACACGCCCGACATCACTGGTCAGACCGAGGTGCACAGCGTGCTCCAGTTCACGCCTGTGACGGCGGAAGACGACGGAAAGAGATGCACGTGCACGGCGGACTGGAAGAACACTGACTGGTACCGTCTGAGTGGGACCACCATTTTGAACGTCAATGGTGAGAATTGACTTGCAGTGAGAGGTTCATCATGGAAAATGAACGTCGTAGTATAAACTGTGAATGCCCCAGCTAAGGAGCCTTCAGTGTATCTAGATTCTTTTTGTTTTGCTTGTGTTTTTTAGTCATGCTTCTAGCTTGACTCGCATGCGACTTTCCGTGGTGGTGGCTTCCCCTTTTTGTTCTTTCACTTTTATTATCTTATCTCACTTTTGCCCCTATTTGTTCCCATTTTGCAGCCACCTCTGTAGGTTCGCGTGCGGGTCTAGCTCGCTCTTTATCTTCTAGTTTTCTTTATTAAGTATGAGCGTCCTGGTACGACCTTTGTTTTTGTTGTACTGACGTTTAATATTGTAACGAACAAATTTATAAACAAGGTAGTGTGGCCGGCGTTTTTCTGATATTAATTTCATGTGCCTGTATGACTCACGCTGGTCTGCTAGCCTATGGAGTTTTTCCCCGGAGAGCACGGGACGCATGTTTTGCAACAGTAATATCGTAGTAACGCGCAGTAATTTTTAGTTCACCTCTGTGGTGGATAGCCTGTATTCGTCGTCACTTACTGGGAAGCCGTTCACGGAACAAGATGTTTTAGTATAGATAGATTTTTTTTGCTCGGTTCCGGGGCCCAGTTTCTTCTGCCAGCCTCCAGTTTTGTTTTAAGTTATTTTGTAGTTCAGGTTCAGTTGCTCGCCTTGAGTCTGTTTTAGATTATAGATGCTGTCAAAGGCGAGTATCCTTTTCTGCCTCCATTCTGTTCTTTTATTTACCGAATTCGTGTAATTTTCGTTTCGAATCTTTGTTTGTTATGACTTTCTTCCGTCTCTGTGTCTTCTGTCCGTTTCTTTGTCTTCTTTCCGTTTCTGTGTCCTACGTTTATTCTATGTAGGGTTTTTCTAACATATTTTTGTCTTGGTGATTTTTTATTGATTTGCCGCCATCTTGTTTCGGCCGCCATTTTGACGTCCATCTTTGATGTTTATGTTTTTAGGACACCTTTGATGTTTAGTTTGATGTTTCGAATTCTAAGTTTAGTTTTTTCTTTCTATCAGTTTCCACCGCTCCGCGCTTCTCGCTCCATGCTCCACGCTTCACACTCTACTGTTCTGCACTCTCACTCAAGCTAGTCCTTTCTACTTCACATTTTAGCTTTAATTCACTTTCTAAACTTAGATTAGTTTTTCCGCCACGCTCCGATATAGGTTACTTAGCCTCTCCATAGATTTATGTTTAGCCTTTTATATATTGATATTATGAGCTGATTCCGAATTACTATGACATCGACAAGTATTCACAATAAACTTTAATTAATTTTCCAATTCTAGTGTTCGTTTTGTTTTGTGAGCGCGTCGGTTCTTTATAGCACCAAAATTACATCCTCCAAAATTTATATAAGCCATCTCAAAACCTTACAGCTACTCAAGGGCAAGCACATAAACCTTAAAAAAAAGATTAAAAAAAAGAAAGCTCTCTAAATAAGCCTACATACGACATGTCTAACTTTTCAGAGTGAGTGAGAGTTTTTGCGGAGCCAAGCTCCTGGAACTTGAGAGAATAACCAGCATCCAAATGAACAAGCGACTTTCAGCCTCTGTAGTATAAAACCAGTAAAATGTGATTTGCTTTTCACACGTTGAGTCCCTTTCATGATAATAATGTCAGTGTTTTGTTTCTGTACAGCAACGCCGGAGGTACCGAGGAGCAGAGAGCATTGAGTGTTCCTGTGATAGCTGGGTCAGTGGCTACTGTTGTTGGTGTCATCATCATCATCATCGTTGTCGTCGTTATTCTACGCAGAAGGAGAAACAGTACGTTTGACTGTTGGGATTCCATTTGAACCTACTGTGTCTGTGTGTTTGTCGGTCGGCTGGATGTTCAGTCGGTCCGTTTGTTTGTATTTTGTCATACGCTTAATGCTTGTTTGTGTGTGCTTGCGTGTTTGCTTTCGTGTGTGAATGCGTATGTATTTTTTGCGTGCGTGTATATATGTGTGTGCGTTTAATCTGTTTGTCTGCCAGGTTTTGTGGCTGGCTAGTTGTGCTTGTGTCTGTTGCTATTTTGTTTCGGTCTGCCTGCCTGCCTACCTGCCTACCTGCCCGCCTGCCTGTGCCCTGTGTCTATCAACCTCTGTCTACCTGCCAGTGTGTCTGTCTGTCCGTCCGTGTCTAAAGCACTCAACCCACTTGGTCATTAAAGTTTTCACTGTGCAGGACACCCCACTTACGACAGACCCGACAGACCCGGGAAGACCAGCAACAACATCCAGGACCCAGCGAGTCTTTACTCTGGTCTTGCCCCCGTGAGAGGTCAAGCCTTTGTGGTCAGCAACAGGTCTTTCGCTCCCATCGCTACTCCGGACGATTGCGTGTTGGGTGCCGTGACTGACAACAGCCACGGCTCTCTGTACACTGAAATTGACGACGTGCCCGATGCCAGTCCAGGTGAGCCGTCGAGGATTTATCTCTCTGTCTTCTTGAAACTGGTATTACCTAAATGGCAAGAAAAATTCACTGTGCGCGAATTAATAAGTTGTCAATTTGTCATGTCCAAACAAACAATGGTACATCGGCTTCTCATATTTCTCACCGTTTTATTGACATCCCCTCCTTCCCCCTATGTGGGGAAAAGTATGAACCTGTGAGACATTCTTAAGATTGAATTACCAAATGGATTGATACATGTTACATGTCACAATGGGGTAAGTTCTGGCCAATAGTCTGAAATCATCGGTTCCGTGATCCTTATTTTAAAGAGCTCCAAGAGCAAAATTGTATTTGATTAATCTTACGTTTGACGAAAGGTGAGTCGTCAGACATACTTGTTTTTAATTTTATACAAACCCACCGCAGTCCATGACAATGTATATTTATCTCTAAATGAACTCATGGACGTGTTTCAGTGAGAGGTCAAGCCTTTGTCGTCAGCAACAGGTCTTTCGATCCCAAAGCTGATCCTGACGATGAAATCGACGTCTTGTCCGATGCCAATCCAGGTGGGCCGCCCAGGATTTATCTCTCTGTTTTCTTTGAACTGGTATTAACTAAACAGAAGAAAAATTCACTGTGCGCGAATAAAACAAGTTGTCAGTTTGTCACGTCCAAACAAACAATGGTGCATAGGCTTCTCATATTTCTCACCGTTTTATTGACACAACCCCCCCCCCCCTCTTCCCCCTATATGTGGGAAAGTATGAACCTGTCAGACATTTTTTGGAATGAATTACTAAATGGATTGATACATGTCACAATGGGGTAAGTTCTGGCCAATAGTCTGAAATCATCGGTTCCGTGATATTTATTTTATAGAGCTCCAAGTTAGAGCAAACACAACTGTATTTCATTAAACTTACGTATGACGAAAGGTGAGACGTCAGACTTACTTGTTTCCAACAAATTAAAAAAGACACCGCAGTCCATGACAATGTATATTTATCTCTAAATGAACTCATGGACGTGTTTCAGTGCCGAGCCGACGACCACCATCCATTAGTTCTACAGACAGCTATATCAAACCCAACACCGAACCAACACCTGACTACATGAAAATGGAACTTCCTAAAGCCTGTCCTTAAAGCCACCCTCCACCTCTCGTAAACCATCTGTTTTTGATCACTGAGCCTCCCCCCCCCCCCCCCCCCCCCGAGCGTACACAGACAGTACAAACACACCTCCATTAAAACGCTTACCGCTCGGGAACACCCTGGCAGCTATCCGTTGAGAATGAGTCATTCTCAAACAATACGATGAAGACAATCGAGAGACTCGTTTTCGCTAGACCTAACTTTTAAAATCTATGTAATAAATTGATAGCATTGCGAAAAACATTCTTAAATCATGGGAAAATTTTTTTTTTTTTTTTTTTTTTCTGTTTTTTTTTTCTTTAGGAGATCAGACATTGTTAATCACACATGTGCGTGCGTTTTTTAAAAAAAAATTTATATCGGAAGTTTTTTTATTTTTTTTTTTATAATCATTTTAATTCTTATTAAGTTATTATTGTTTTCCTTCAGTCTCACTCTTTCTCTCAGCTTCACACTCAATGGACAGTAAACAGATCATGGACAATTTTTAAAAAAAAATTTTTTTTAATTTACATTTACCCTCTCTCTCTCTCCTCTCTCTCTCTCTCTCTCTCTCTCTCTCTCTCTCTCTCTCTCTCTCTCTCTCTCTCTCTCTCTCCTTTCTCTCTCTCTCTCTTTCTCACACTTGTCCACACAACATCTCTCTCTCTCTCTCTCTCTCTCTCTCTCTCTCTCTCTCTCTCTCTCTCTCTCTCTCATGAAGCAAGCACTGACACTAAAAAGGAACACGCATCCTACGCCAGTGTGACCAAACAGAACACAAGAACGTCGCCATCTGAACAAGGCCTGCAGCAACCATCCCAAGTCGCCCCTTCTAACAAGGCAGACGAGCGACAGCACAGCGACCAGGACCAGCGCAACCAGAAGCCTGCTACTCGTCCGGCCCCGTGGCAGACTCTGCATACCCAGGAGCGGATGCAGCGGCCACCACAGCGACACCCGTCAACCGGACAGCCGCCACTCCCCATGTGGTTGCAACATCAAGCAATGAGTGATGAACCTGTGAGTCACACTCAGCACATGCCCCCATCACCACATATGCCTTTCTCATCAATGTATAATCCCTACTATCCTCCATTCCCTTACCCACCTCCCATGTACTATGCACCTGGCTACCCTGCTCCTCACAGACAATATGGAGCGCCCTGGGTCACCCCATCGTCACACTTCACCGCTCCCTGGGCAAGTAGCCCTCAAGTCGCTTGACACCTGCCATGATCTGTTTAACGAGAGTGGAGTAGTGTGTGTGTGTGTGTGTGTGTGTGTGTGTGTGTGTGTGTGTGTGTGTGTGCGTGCGCGCGCACATGCTTGAGTGTGAAAGAAATAAGTGAGAGAGAGAGAGAGAGGAGGAGGAAAGGAAAAGAGCAAAAACCAATCAAAACTGTTCCTTTTCTTGTGACCGGACTTTAAAACACGTGCTGGTGCACTGTGACTGTTCCCTTCCCAGATGATTTGTTTTCTGATCTTCAAACATATAAATCTTCAGAATTGTGTCGACGTTTACCGCGGTTTAACTGTGTTTTGCGGTGTCAAACGTACTCGTGTGTTTAATGAGAACATTAATTGATTCACCAGAACATTTTGTGTTTCATCAAAACATTATGTGTTTCATCAGAACATTGAGCTCGCTAAAGTGAGTTTGGCTGTTGTTTAAGACACTGTGTTACACTTTCTTAGTTGACCTGGATTGCTGTACAACGGACCTTGTTGCCTCCAGTGTGTGAAACCGGTTACGGCCACGCAATCTTCGATTCAGTGTTTGAGGCATAATCGTACCCCCTCCGCCTCCCTTCCTATTATATAAAGTGAAGACCGGGCGGCTGCGCTTGTGTTTACTGCATTATCTTCGTATTTTTGTCCTAGGTTTGGGGATTCACTGATTGTAACCTCCCTTTAATTTTTCAATTTTTGGTCAAGTTTCTTCCCTTCATTAATTTTGATCTTATATCAGAGTAATTGTTTGTGTGTGCGCGTGTATGTGAGTCATTAGGGCTGCGCAACTGTCTCACTTTCTCTTCTTTTTTTGTTTGTTTGTTCAATCTTCTTCCCATTTTGTGCTTGAATTTTTGCATATTTTGTTGTTGCTGTTAAATTGTTCTAATAATTATTACACTTTTATTTAATGTCAACGGCGGATTCTTCTCTCCGTATCGGGCATTTGAACATTTACCATTTAGTCAACAAAGTGCCTGATGTTTGTGTATTTTTGAACAAACAACCACAGCTCGTACATCTTTTTGGTGTTTGCGAAACACGTCTAGATTCGCGTGTTTCGGACAGCCTGATTGATATTCCAAATTACTCTGTTTTACGACGCGATAGTGCACAAACTGGCCAAACAGGTATTGCTCTGTATGTCCATCGGTCTATTGCTGGCATTGTGAAGCGAAGGGCCGATCTTGAAGATGAAAATGTGGAATGTTTGTGGGTGGAGTTGAAAAATGGTAAATCCTCGCCTTTGTTAATATGTTATATATATCGGAATCCTGCTGAAACAACAAGTTGGAATGCTGATTTTGTTTTAATGATGGACAGAGCAAAACGTCGTGATGAGAATGTACTATTGCTTGGTGATTTTAACATTAATTTACAGAGACCCCAAACAACTTGGGGCTCAACCACTGCTCTATTTGGTCTTCACCAGCTAGTTAAAACCCCTACAAGAGAAACCAATAATTCATCTACCCTTATTGATCACATTTATACTGATAATAAGACCACTGTTTCAAATGTTCAAGTAGTACACTCCACTTTCAGTGATCATTATTCTGTTTTTTGCTCGATTGTTCTGAGATTGCCCAAATCACAGCATAAAGGTCATACAACTATCGAGTACAGAAGTTTTAAATACTTTGACGAGTCTGCCTTTTTCTGTGATCTTAATCGAGCGCCATTTCAAAGCGTATTTAATTGCAGTAACGCAGATGATGCTTGCAATCTTTTCCATGAGATTTTGTGTTCCATTATTGATAAACACGCTCCACTACGTCAGCATAGAGTGAACCATCCCCACCTGCCCTCTTGGCTAACTTCAGACATCATTGAGGCTATGGCGTTGCGTGATTTCTTTAAAGAACATAACATGAAAAGCGAGTACAAATTACAAAGGAATGAAGTTTTGAAAACGGTAAGGCAAGCAAAAGCAGATTATTTTAATAAATTGCTTTCTGATAAGAGAGATACTTCTACAATTTGGCGAGCAATGAATGAAGTTCTTGATAAATCTCGAAAGAGATCGACCAATTCTCCGTCACAAATAACTCCAGAAGAGTTTAATCAACACTTTATTTTGCTCGCAGAGAAACTGAAAGCCTGTCTCACGCAGAATGAGTCCCTTGATATTGATGTCTCTCTAGAAAAATTAAAAACATTTTGTGGACGAAAGTTGACTCAAAACGAAACGTTTTCTATTCCACCCATTACTGTCCACGAGGTTGGAAAACTGATAGAACAGATGGCGAATAAAAAGTCAATGGGTCCCGATAAGATTCCTGTCCGGTTGCTCAAACTTGCTTTACCATACATAATTGATTCACTGACTTATGTCTACAACCTTGGCATACAACAAAACGTTTTTCCCTCTATTTTAAAATGTGCCAAGGTAGTGCCACTCCCAAAAAGCAAGGATCTTACGGACCCTAACAACTTTCGACCAATTTCCCTCTTACCTGTTTTATCTAAGCCTTTGGAGAAGCATATTCAGAAATATTTACTGGAATATATGGAACGAATGAATTTGTTTCATCCATTTCAGTCTGGATTTCGCTCTAAGCATTCATGCCACACTGCTCTCAGCTCTTTATGTGAAACTTGGTTATCAGCTATTAATGAGTCCGAAGTAACAGGAGCGTTATTCCTGGACTTTAAAAAAGCCTTTGACCTTGTAGACCACTCCTTATTATTAAAGAAATTGCAATGCTACTTAAAAGGAGACTCTGCTTGTGCCTTCTTCGAATCATATCTTTCAAAAAGGGAACAATATGTATTCATCAACTGTAAAACTTCGTCGAATGATTTTGTCAAAAGTGGTGTGCCTCAAGGGTCTGTATTAGGACCTATATTGTTCTGTATTTATATACATGATTTACCTCTTCATGTGTCAGATGAGAAAGTAAGATGTGAGTTCTTTGCGGATGATTCATCAATCCACACCAGTCAGAAGTCTTTGGTAGCCGTCAACCAATCTCTTCAAAAAAGTATAGATGAGATGACAGAATGGTGCACCACTAATGCAATGGTTATTCACCCTGTTAAGACGAAAAGTATGGTGATTACAACTAGACAAAAACACCAATTAAAACCCTCACAACTTCAACTGTCAATTGATTCAACTCAAGTGCAACAAGTTAAAGAGCATAAATTATTAGGGGTTACCGTTGATCAAGAATTGAAATGGCAAACTCACTTGAGTAAAATTTGCAAATTAGTATCTAAAAATGTGTACTTATTGTCTAAATTAAGACATTATGCCGATGTGGAAGCACTCAAGTTGTTTTATTACGCTCACATAATGCCCCATATCAACTTTGCTTCAACACTTTGGGATAACTGCAGTGATGTTCATCTCAAACGACTCAATTCTCTTCATCGCCGTGCTGCAAAACTAATTCTGCATGAGTCAAATAAGCCAACAGATGATAAATTAAAGCTCCTTAATTTCCTTCCCTTGAAAGATCAGTTGACGCTAAACAAGGCTGTCTTTATGTACAAAGTAATTAACAATAATGTTCCTGGATATTTAAAATCACATTTCAGACATGCCACAAAAAGATATGGGTCCCAGAACCTGATTCCCCCCATCCCTCGTCTAGACTTGTATAAGTCAAGTTTAGCCTTCTCGGGAGCGTCTCTATGGAATTCCATACCCCTACCCCTCCGAAATGCCTCTTCTGTGAAAACGTTTAGGCGCCAGTTTCATTCCCGCTTAATGGGTAAATAGAACACTTTTCATGTCTGATATTTTAGTGCTTTTTACATTTAGTCAAGTTATGTTTGTATTTTGATTTGTTCTTTATGTGTATGTATTGATAATGATAGAGATTGTAATCGGAAGGCCTTTGAAAAGGTGAAAAGAAGCGTTTTATGTTTTGAAATTGAAAAAGGTGGTTTAAAAATGATCGATATTAGGCAAATGCAAATTTCTTTTTTATTACAATGAGTTTCACAACTAACTACATCAAATGAAAATGATAATTGGAGTTTTACTCCAAAGATGATGTATTTGCGTTTTGGAAAGCATTTTGAATGTTTCTTATCGAATGTAAACAGTGCAAGATTTAAAGGGTTAGACCTAGTGAAATCACACTTTTGGAAAGCAGTATTAAAATATTGGCTGGATAATAACCACTACGATCGTGGGACAATCGGGCCGGTTTTATTATGGAATAATGCATGCATAACGTATAGTGGCAAAGTTTTATTTTTTGAAAGTTGGATACAACGAGGTGTATTGGTATTAACTGACATTGTACGTTCGGGAAACATATTATCATATCAAGATATTTGTGATCTGATTGGATATTCACCAAACCGAATTCTTGAATATAATGTTGTAAAAGCTGCTGTGTCATTATTTATGAGGAAAAATGTTGTAAATATGACTGATGATGCTTGTATTACCTTACCACTGTTTAACGGCAAAAATGTGTTAAGTGCCAGAGAATATAGGACAGAGATTATCAATATGAAAACAGATGTACCATGTTCCGGAGGATTTTGGAAGAGAAAGTTTAATGTAGAAATTGATGAACGATCTTGGATAGTTGCCTATCGGTCAACACAAGAGACTAGATTAAGAGTTTTACACTGGAAAATTATGCACAACATTTATCCGACCAACATTCTCCTGTGTAAAATGAAAGTAACGGAAACTAATAAATGTAATTACTGTTGTGATGTAACTGATTTCATTGAACACTTCTTTTTTGAATGCCCGGTTGTATACAAATTCTGGAAGTTTATTGAAAAATTTATATTTCGTACTTTAGAAATTAAGGTTGTTTTGAAAGTTAGTGATGTTTTATTTGGTATGCATTTTGTAATGGTGAAAAAGGCAACTATGTATAAATTGAACCACATTATCTTAATCGGAAAGATGTGCGTTAGTATATATAAAAAAACAAATTCGTTTTTACCGTTGGAAAGTATTTTTGATAGGCAGTTACAGATAAGAAGCATTCTTGTGTGAGTGTTCGAAGAACAAAACGTTAAAGAAAAGTTAGCTTGTTGTAATCGATAAGTTGTATTTAATTCATTGTATGAGATATTGTTAATTGTTGTATTTAACTCATTGTATGAGATATTGTTAATTGTTGTTATTTATTTGAATAAAATTGTTTGAAAAAAAAAAATAAATAAAAAAAAAAAAAGAAACATACCTGCCAGACACTGTCAGTGTTTCCTATTGTATCTTAGCGCGATCTCAACTTGAGACGGTTTCAGCCACGAAATGCAAGACAGGGAAAAAAACACCAGTTAACATTCCGGCTTTGACGTCAGTGGTGCGCGAGGTCAGCTTGACACGCGTCTCAGTTTGAGAAATAAATTCAATAAAAATATTGTTTTAAATCTAAAAAAAAAAAAAAAAAAAAAAAAAGAAAAGAAAAAAAGATAATGATATACATGCGATTGATTGGGACAATTCCTCCACACATTTGTTTTCTCCCTTTTGTTATTAGTTGTTTTGGATGTTTATATGCAATGCATTATTGCAACTATGCTGCAATTTCCACCCTATATTGTTTTTCCCATTTTTGAATGTGTATACAAAACCATAACCCCTTTCTTATTACTATTTACATTATGTACGTCTGTAAGTAACAATAACCTTGTCAATTTTACTATCTATATTATGTGCGTCTGTATTAAGTGTTTGTATAAGGGACAGGTTGTAAGATTAGGCTTTGCCTAAAACCTCTATCCTTTGGTAATAAAGTTCAGTTTCAGTTTCAGTTTCTCTCTCTCTCTCTCTCTCTCTCTCTCTCTCTCTCTCTCTCTCTCTCTCTCTCTCTCTCTCTCTCTCTCTCTCTCTCTCTCTCTTTCTCTCTTGTGTAATTAGTCAAGTGGAGTGAATTTACTGGGTGTGACGACTATTTCTGGATTA
>NW_027127676.1:0-2000 GCF_037325665.1 Littorina saxatilis | reverse complement strand
TACTGTCTTCTCCAGGTCCTCCTTTCCTCCGTACAGCTGGCAGCCTTTTTATATTTAGTCAAGTTTTTTTTTTTTTAAATCTTTAAATAAATCTTGCAAGATTGAAATTAGTATTCTGTTCAAATCTTTGCAACACACAACAATATTCTTCACTTACAGATTGAAGTTATTTTTATTAGCATTGACATAAACGTTGGCAGAGCATCAATGGTCTGAATATTTCGGATTTGATATCGATAGACTTTATATTTACTGTATACAAACAATTCTATTCCACTGATATATTATATGTACATGGTTCCTCGCTATCGTTGACTTTTCAAGCGCCTTTGACAGTTTTGCATGTGCATTACTTGATAAATGAAGATCTAAAGCCTTTGATCAGTTTAATTAAATTCAAAGCTGTCCTTTTTTCTCTCAAGCGAAGCCTACGCGAATCCTGCATGGCTTACGTGTTTACGCCTGATTAATTGCAAGCTTTATTTCAAACCCAGGTATAATGCACGCAGTCGCTTAATCCCCGTTGCTGTGCTGCAATTCAAATATTCATGTTTTGTGATTTGATGCAAACAATACATTGCTTCAGATGGCAACATCTACACACTGTTGTGTATCATCGATTGAACATTAATGATGTCCGTTGATTGATCTTTGTGAGGTCGTAGGCCGACTAAAACTAAATTTATATCAAGGCGTCTGGCCGAGACTACAAAAGAGAGCACGTGTGTGTGTGTGTGTGTGTGTGTGTGTGTGTGTGTGTGTGTGTGTGTGTGTGTGTGTGTGTACAGTCGTAAAAGATAAAAGTTGTTCGAACAAAATTGGATCGATACATAAATATTATTTGTATTTTTGACCAAAATATGGCATTTGAAACAGATCTCGATAGCCATTGTACCCCTCGACCGCGAGCGTGGTCTCGTAGAACATCGACGGAGTCGAATTGTGTCACATGTGGTGTTTTGGTCAAAAATACAAATAGCATGTAATAAATGTGCATCAAGGTAGACGTATAACCAAACTACTCACACACACAAAACAAATTGTAAAAAAAAAAAAAAAAATCACGAAAAAACATCTTTAAAAAAAAAGTGGATTATTTGTTCGGGTGCCTGTGGGTGTCAATGAGAGACATCACACACAAGTGACGGTTGACAATCCTTTGGGCAAACCCCTTCAGCGTTTTTCTCCCTGATCAAAATCAATCGTCCCCCGAGCTTACTTTTAGTCCCCACAAAAGTGAGGACTTCCTCCCCTCCAGAGATGAGAGAGAACTATGTCTCCAACCATTGTAGTAAACCTCTCCAAAGACTGACTTGAAGAGCATGAGTGTGAGATGAGAGAGAACTATGTGTCCGCCTCTTGAAAGACTGACTTGAAGTGCATGAGTGTGCGTTGACAGAGATGTATTGCTATTTCATATGTTACGTGGATTTCCATTGGTCAATTGGGCAAAACTGAGCTCGATCAGTGCAAAAGTGATATCGACGACATTTCCGTCGATATCAGTTTTGATATCGACGACCTCTTTATTGCTTCCCCACTTCAAAAACAAAAACACCTAAATTTAAAAACAAACAAATATATATGAAAATGTAATGATCCCAGAATTTAGTTGAGCAAGTGACTAAAGACTTTTTGAAAGAAAAGACATTTTGAAATACTGAAAAGTACAAGAAAAGAGTGAACAAAAAGAAATAATAATCAGAGGGAGGGATATGGAACAGCCAAAACTGAGACAAATACTTTTGTAATTTCTTTACAGTAAATACAAAATGTCCAAAGAATTAGCAATATATCTAACATTGACTGACTGTGTGATGATATCTTCTGCTATTGGTCTGTTTCGACAGTGATATCAAAATCTCGACCTCCGGTCTCGATTTTGATATCACTGTCTCAACAGACCATAGCAGAAGATATCATCACACAGTCCGTCAATATTGGGTAATGTCTCCAACCTTGGTAGTAAACCTCTTAAAAGACTGACTTGAAGTGCATGA
>NW_027127675.1:0-17000 GCF_037325665.1 Littorina saxatilis | reverse complement strand
AGGAGTTGTATAAATCAGCTTAAATCTCAAGTCAGTGTCACAAAAAGTGTATTCTTTGGGGTTCTTGCTGTGTCGTACCAGATTTACACGAGTTTTTTTGTTTAAATATTGAACTGCGAGCGAAAGCGAGCTGTTCACTATTTGAAAAAGCAACGAGTGTAAATCTGGTACGACACAGCAAGCCATGTAGTATTCTGTTTATCCTACATACTGTACTTACGTGTATTTTACTGAAAATGTCCTGCAGTCGAGGCGGCTAAATTGAAGACGCTTGTTTTAGAACCTCGATCTCTTCTAAATCCTCGTGCAATCTATTACGTCAAAGCAAAGAAACGTCACTCTGAAAGTGTGGCGTGACGTGTTAGTTCTAAACATTCATGGAGGGTAATTAGCGAGCGCATTTTTTTTTTCTATAATGACGTTTGTCTTGGTAACTTTGGCATCATAAGCAGTGGAAAAACAGGTCCTTGCCAGACTTGCTTGACATGACCTCATTTACATGATATACACACGTGTGATTTGAACGATTATTATCTCACGGGTGTGTCTCTCACGTATGTAGGATAAATGTTATATTCCGACATCGGACGACTACCATACGCACGTGAATGACTTGACGGTTGAAAAGTGAGAGAAAGAAAGAGAGGGAGAGAGAGACAGGCACAAAGATGCACAGAGAGAGAGAGAGAGAGAGAGAGAGAGAGAGAGAGAGAGAGAGAGAGAGAGAGAGAGAGAGAGAGAGAGAGAGAGAGAGAGAGAGAGAGTTGCACAGCTGTTTTTCGGCAGTTAACATTTTAACAGGCAAATAATGTTAATTTAAACAGGACTGTGTCTTGTATCATATCTTATAGCTTTGATAAAGCGGATTTCTGGTTTATAAGTATACCATATTCAAATGTGTGCTCCAAAAATAGAAAACTTTACTGTTGGTTATATAAAAGACAATACAAGTCACATCTAAGGTGCCATTTTTGTGAATGTCATTTTGCGGAAAATGACTCTACAGTAAGTTTGACCCTGAGCAGTGGCCAACTCATCCGAATTGAAGCCTCAAGACTCGCTGTAATTGCTGTTTTAACTAATCTATTGTCTGAGAATGCACTAAAAAACCAATGTGGAGAGCTAAAATCATGTTACTGTGGCTACCACCCAGGGACAAACTTCGTACTTTTAAGACAAATCCCGTATTTTGATTACAAGCATACAAGTCAGACCGTTAATTATACAAAATTCAAACTTTCTGAACCTATCATTCCATATCTGAAGCCAATGTACATTACATATGAAGTACTTCGCGCAACAATTCAGGAGTTATTAGCATTTTACTGCGTGGTTCACCTTGTACCTATATTGTTGTATCATAACAGAATTCAGAAGTTTAAACGATTTCTGAAATAGACGTGTGCTGCCTGCTACATATATCATTGAACAAATCGAGCCAGTGATGTTGAGAGAGAAAAATAATGACAACCACCAATACCACAACGACAACAAGCGATGACTTTGCGCACAAAACAAAAAAAACATTCGGAAAACAAAAGTCAAGTAAGCTGATCAACTGATAGAAGAATAAATCTGAATACACATTTTTGACTCCTTCTTTACCCCCGTCTCCAACCCCTGGCCTTGGTTGAGGGTTCGACCACACCGATGTGCAATGCAACTGTAGAACTGTAAAAAATTATAGCAAGGGAGGGAACTGATCACTCATGTCGTTACAGTGTTGTCTCCCATTCAGGGAAGCGTTTGAAACAGCCCCTTTTTGGTGTTATTGCTTGTAGGGGGTTAACTTACAGTTTGATACGGCCCCTCAGGTTGTGTTTTTAATGGGTGTTAGAGGTTAAAAGTCAACATTTGTAGATATAAATTGAGTTTGATTGTTGGTTTGTGTTGTCATACATTGGCAGCATTCAGCAAAACTCTTCATAACAAAGCTAATTATTATACAGTGGAACCTTATAAAACCCCAACCCCCACATTTATTTTTTAAAGACAACCCATTTTAAGACCCTTTGTTTTCAGTTTTCTGTTAATAACATGTCACTTTACCTCCATTGTAAGAAACCCTTTTTTTGAGACCTGATTTTATGAGATATTTCTTGGTCTTTAATGGGGGTTGCACTGTACAGTCAGCAGTTTGTACTGCACTATTTCTGTGACCTACAATCTAAGATTGTGTTTAGTTAGTATTTTAATTGTGGGACACTGTAATCTGTTGTGTCACACATGTATTTCTCTTGATGGCTTGGTGAATGCTACCTTTGGTAACTGACTATGAGACAATGTGTGTGTTGGTACCGAGATGTTGAAATGTAGCTGGTTCACTTTCTTCAATTCTTTTATGGCGGAAGAACTTAAATTGAAAAGTCCTTATTGTCAGTGAAAAACAAAATCCAGACAGTGACAGAACAACACTGAACAGTTTGCTACATCACCACATTCAGCAAATGAGGTTTACAGTCGTAATACATTCATGTTGTTTTCTTTCGTTTATTTTACCGTTGTGCATGTAATAGTTAATGTCATACATGCCTAAAATGTTGCCAGGACTGAACATTTTGGAAGGCTGGTGTCCAGGGGCCGTTTAGGCTCCGGCGGGGCGCAAGGGCAGCGCCCTTGCTGGTGGGGTCTAGGGGGGCAGCGCCCCCCAGCCGTAAATTAATTTTAGCATTATAGGGAGGGTTTAGGTGGCCTCTCCTGACTCTAAATCTTAGAACAAACAAGCTTTTTAGAGATGCATAATATATAAATCTTGTAAACTTGAAGGTATTTGTAACTGACCAGCTGAAAATGAATTTGAGCAATTCAAGAGGGGCTATTTGAGCCTCTCCCAGCTTTAAAACTGAAAACAGCAAACAAACAAAAATAAAAACAAGTCGCGTAAGGCGAAAATACAAAATTTAGTCAAGTAGCTGTCGAACTCACAGAATGAAACTGAACGCAATGCCATTTTTCAGCAAGACCGTATACTCGTAGCATCGTCAGTCCACCGCTCATGGCAAAAGCAGTGAAATTGACAAGAAGAGCGGTTTAGTAGTTGCGCTGAGAAGGATAGCACGCTTTTCTGTACCTCTCTTCCTTTTAACTTTCTGAGCGTGTTTTTAATCCAAACATATCATATCTATATGTTTTTGGAATCAGAAACCAACAAGGAATAAGATGAAAGTGTTTTTAAATTGATTTCGACAATTTAATTTTAATAATAATTTTTATATATTTCATTTTCAGAGCTTGTTTTTAATCCGAATATAACATATGTATATGTTTTTGGAATCAGAAAATGATGGAGAATAAGATGAACGTAAATTTGGATCGTTTTATAAAAAACATTTTATTTTTACAATTTTCAGATTTTTAATGACCAAAGTCATCAATTAATTTTTAAGCCATCAAGCTGAAATGCAATACCGAAGTCCGGGCTTCGACGAAGATTACTTGACCAAAATTTCAACCAATCAGTTTGGTTGAAAAATGAGGGCGTGACAGTGCCGCCTCAACTTTCACGAAAATCCGGACATGACGTCATCAAATGCATTTATTAAAAAAAAATGAAAAACATGTCCGGGGATATCATACTCAGGAACTCTCATGTCAAATTTCCTAAAGATCGGTCCAGTAGTTTGGTCTGAATCGCTCTACACACACACACGCACATACACACACACACACACATACACCACGACCCTCGTCTCGATTCCCCCTCTATGTTAAAACATTTAGTCAAAACTTGACTAAATGTAAAAAAAAAAAATTTAAAAAAACACACACACCGGATTTTCCGTCTGCAGCCTCGTTAGAACAACCGACATTCCGTTCTAGACGAAAAGAGATGCCTCTAAAAATAAAGTTTATGCACACATTTTGTGTGTGCCGGTAATTCATTGAGTCCAACTGTTTGGTTGGTGTATAATGGTAATAAGTCTGTGTTGATAGTGGTAAGTTTAATCATCCCGAAATGCTTAAAACGTTCAAAATATTTAGGCTACGCTTAGCTATCTCGAGCACGGTCAATTAGTTGCTCAGACGCACAACACTTCACGCCCCAGCTTCATCCCAATCTGACCGTATCACTAAGAGCCCCGAACTGATATACTGTGCAATTTGCAGCTGACTCCTGCTGAAGGACGCTTACCGACAAGTAACTAATCAAGTCGCGTAAGACGAAATTAATACATTTAGTCAAACTGTGGAACTCACAGAATGAAACTGAACGCACTGCATTTTTTCACAATGACCGTAGTCCGCCGCTCGTAAAATTAACGAGCCTATTTAGCGCGGTAGTGGTTGCGCTGTGCTGCATAGCACGTTTTTCTGTACCTCTCTTCGTTTTAATTTTCGGAGCGTGTTTTTAATCCAAACATATCATATCTATATGTATTTGGAATCAGGAACCGCAAAGGAATAAAATGAAAGTGTTTCAAAATCGATTTCGGAAAATTTTATTTTAATCATATTTATTTTCAGAGCTTGTTTTTAATCCGAATATAACATATTTATATGTTTTTGGAAGCAGAAAAAAAAGATGAAGAATAATATCAACGTAATTTTGGATCTGTTATAAATCAATAATTTTATTTACAATTTTCAGATTTTTAATGACCAAAGTCATTAATTAATTTTTAAGCCTCCAAGCTGAAATGCAATACCAAAGTCTGGCCTTCGTCGAAGATTGCTTTACAAAAATGTCAATACATTTTATAGAAAAATGAGGGTGTGACAGTGCCGCCTCAACTTTTTACAAAAAGCCGGATATGCGTCATCAAAGACATTTATCAAAAAAAGGAAAAAAACGTCTGGGGATATCATACCCAGGAACTCTAATGTCAAATTTCATAAAGATCGGTCCAGTAGTTTACTCTGAATCGCTCTACACACGCTCACACAGACACACACACACAGCCACACATACACCACGACCCTCGTCTCGATTCCCCCTCAGCCTATGTTAAAACATTTAGTCAAAACTTGACTTAATGTAAAAAGGGGCACCGGACAGTAACTCGAATATGACCACCCTATAATTGTCTGTATTATGGGATGGTAGCAAAGGAGAGCTCATGTTTTGTCATAACAAAAATAGAAGCAGATTAAACAACTATCAAATTATATATGCCACATCATCTCTATTCAAAAATATATATACCGATATGATGTTTATGAAAAAAAAATAGCGGTCAGAATGAAAGAAAAATAGACCGACCCTATTTTTTTCCGTCAACCCTGAAACCTTTTTTCATTAAAAAAAAACCCCAACTTTTGGCACATTTACCGAACCATTTTGAGAAGTAGCTTTCCTTAAAATTGACTAAAGGTATTATAAAAGAAATAAATAAAAAAAAGCCGACCTACCAACCCTATCTTTTTTTGCCATGTTACTCTAACCCAACATATATTTGTTTGGCCTAAGAACTTTACTGCTGTTGCATGCTTTGGGTATGCAGTCTCGGCGATGACGATGTTTTCTATCGGTTCACGCGACTTGATCTGAACTTTACACGAGGGTAATTGGGAACAAAGTCAAAAAGATCAATCAGTGATTTGTAAAAACTCCCATTACTTTATTGTCCCATCGCTGGGCAATTGGGGTTGTTTCCTCTTAGTGGAAAGCTAGCAGTCTCAGTGGAAATCTAGCAGTAACAGAGTAGCGCTTTCCCAGTCTAACTTTTGACAGAGTCAAGATGCCAAGATTGACACCAGAACAACGCGAGAGGGCAGTGGGTCGATTATCGGCTGGTGATTTTGTTTGTTTGTTTGTTTGTTTGTTTGCTTAACGCCCAGCCGACCACGAAGGGCCATATCAGGGCGGTGCTGCTTTGACATATAACGTGCGCCACACACAAGACAGAAGTCGCAGCACAGGCTTCATGTCTCACCCAGTCACATTATTCTGACACCGGACCAACCAGTCCTAGCACTAACCCCATAATCCCAGACGCCAGGCGGAGCAGCCACTAGATTGCCAATGTTAAAGTCTTAGGTATGACCCGGCCGGGGTTCGAACCCACGACCTCCCGATCACGGGGCGGACGCCTTACCACTAGGCCAACCGTGCCAGTAATGATTTACTGCACTGAAAACAATTACTTGAACAGCAGAATCAGGACCCTGGATTTAACCAAGAACAAATTGCCAATTGTAATCAAAATATGATACTAATGATAGCTATAACCATCTGTCATTGTTCAGACAGCACTTAAAGTGAGGTAGAGGAGTCTAGAATAGAGCAAGTTGTATAACTCTCTTGAGTAATTTACATAAAAACAATGAGTAAGACAATTGTAAAACATAATATTTGGTTCCATACCGGCAAGTCGCACAGTCGTTAGCCTCCATCAGTAGTTTGACATATGATAGAAGTCCCCGACAAGTCCAGAGAGCAATTGATAATGGTGAACATTATGTATAAGAATGTGAAGAGATACAATTGCCGATGGTGATCCTGCTTCAAGATTGATCGCGTATTGGAGGTTAGGACTGTCTTCTGTGAAAGCTTTGCAGAAGTGATTGGCACTTTCCCGTCCCGCCTCCACCTGTGCATCTGTAAAAAAAACGTGAATACAACATACACCTTTCAATCACAAACATAAACATTACAATACTGCCATAAGTATTTTCCCTAATTCCCACTAACCCACCTACACATACACACACACATTAGAAAATAAAGAGTGTCTCTGGGAGAACAGTATAATTGTGCGCATGTGTGTACATGGTAGTGTTGGCAGTCAATTAAAAGCAATAAATATACAATGAGTATGTGAACGATGCAAAGGCTGGTGAATGATCAGCTATTGCACATTTACACGCCGTATATTCGGCTGTATCGAGAGCGCGCCGCCGCCACGTGTAAACAAAGCGTTGCCGACAACATCCTCTGTCTTTTTGACACTAAGTACAGCTTAAATGTATGGTTGTGGGAATGAGTAAGGTTTGTATCTGGTACATGTGTGGTTTTCAACCAGAAATATTCACGTAAACGAACATACGAACCGATGTGCAGATCTGTCACCACTCAAGCATATTTTATCACTTTCATCCCATCCTACACGCCTCTTTATCCATACATGGACTGACAAGCTAAACTATTATGCTCATTGGTGTGTCTTGCGTTGATATGTGAAATATCACCTTTCAAAGCGGTCTGTATTGTGCAAACATTCAAAAGAAATGAAGCAGTCAAAACTGTGTGATACCACATCGCCGCAACGTCTGGTTCGGAATACAATTGTCTCCACGCGTTAGAAACGATATAGCATCAACAAACCCAAGCCAACAATCGCGTGACGTTACGGCGGCGCACGCTCGGTGCAGCCTTGCATATACGGGGTGATGTATGCCTTGAATGCAGAAACTATATGGCCTGATGCATGCACAAGCTATGATCACAAGCTATGGCCAAAAGATATGACCACATGCTATGACCACAAGCTATGACCACAAGCGCTTTATAGTTGACCCTGTGTATGTAGGTGTGTTAACCTTCACCGGATCACGCACTGGACAACACGGCCCGGATGATGTGGGTCGTGTACGACCCATACTTTAAAAAGAAGGAATCAACGTAAAAAGTATGTGTCGTACACGACCCACACCATTCGAATACGGGAAAAACACACCATATTTACTGCCTCGTTGCAGAGTATGAGTCGTACACGACCAAGTAGGAATACACATCGTACACGTCTTCTTTAATTGCATATGGGTCGCCTACAACCCACATCATCCGGACTGGCCAGTTCAAATTATGTTATTATACATTTCTTTGTTTAAAAAAAGAATCATTTAGAAAGTGGTCTATTGGAGGGTCCTAACATAAAGTGTTTGAGGATTACATGAACTTTAAACCAAAACCTCCCAATATTTTCAGAAATAGAGACACTTTTTTAGGCTCTGCGTAGCCCACGACCCCGGAAGAACGGTGAAGGTTAAGCTACAATAAACATATCATTGGAGATAGCTTTCTACGCGTGAGAAAAGATACGAGTGAATAACTGTCAGTATAATCATGTGAAATAACACAATTTGTGAAAGGCTTGCTGTGAGTGATGTCTCTTAGAGGGAAACCAGTTCGATCTGGAATAGACTCCCAGCTGAATCATGGCTGTTGAGTTGTTTCACTTGGATGAACGACTAGACTGAGTATTCGCTACATGCAGACCCACGCAACATCTGACTGCTGTCAGATAAAAACAGATGTTTTGACCCAACACTGACAAACATTGACAAACATTGACAAAAGTCCGGCCTTTGTCGTAGATTGCTTGGCCAAAATGGCAATCAATTTGATTGAAAAATGAGGGTGTGACAGTGCCGCCTCAACTTTTAGAAACAGCCGGATATGACGTCATCAAAGACATTTATCGAAAAAATGAAAAAAAACGTCCGGAGATATCATTCCCAGGAACTCTCATGTGAAATTTCATAAAGATCGGTCTAGTAGTTTAGTCTGAATCGCTCTACACACACAGACAGACACACACACACACACACACACACACACACACACACACACACACACACACACACACACACACACACACACACATACACACACACATACACCACGACCCTCGTCTCGATTCCCCCTCTATGTTAAAACATTATTTTAGTCAAAACTTGACTAAATGTAAAAAAAACAAGAAAGGTAGGTTGTTGGAACGTTTGTTATTGACAAAACAATACATTCACAGATATTTCGACCCAACGGTCTTTTAAGTCTGTATTTGTTTGTTTGTCCACTTAAAAGACCGTTGGGTCGAACTATCTGTGAATGTATTGTTTTGTCAATAACACACGTTCCAACAACCTACCTTTCTTGTTTTTGTTTTTTTTGAATTTTGGAACGTTGGCAGTCTCTTTGTTTTTGGATTCACTAAAATCAAGGTTTTAATTCAAAACAGTTATGGCAAAGTGCTTTACCGATACACTGACGATGGTGGTTTCTTGCTCCATCCAATCTGTTGCACGGGAAGCGGCATCGTCTCCATCAATCGATCTGTTTGGCGTCGGACCAGTTCTCGCGAGATATCTGCGAGACGTGCTCTTTGTTATGCTTCGAATGTCGCGAGAACTACGTTCTTCAGCCTTCGCAGCTCTCGCGAGAAAGCCGTACAGCAAGCGTCACTATGCTTGGAATACCGATAAAGACTATTTTCCTTCTGGGCGGTGCAATTTGCAAATAAAACTTAATCTTCTTTTTAATCGTACTATTAGTAGCAGACAACACAATCTACGCAGTCGAGTCGTACGTGTTTTCAACCTTCTTCAACCCAAGCTTCGACATCTGATCAGAATGTACTCGCAAGTCGTCTCCTTGACACGTCTCGCGTTGAAATCGGGATGTATTTATACAACTGATGACAAACAGAAAGGTCTATAAGTATATCAAAGAGACATCTCAGTCGTAGATATTTTGTGTTGTTTTGGTCTCTTATGTATCAGATAGACAGCAATAGACCTTTTTCGTATAACCTTTGCCCCCAGCGTTTCGACCAATCAGATTTTAGGGCACGGCAGCCTCTCTCTGATAACCGGAACTAGGGGGCAATAGGTGCCTGACCTGAAATACCTCTGTCACTTTCGATGCTCGAAGATTACTTTGCCAGAGGATTACTTTGAGAAATTCTGCAAGAAAACGGATTATCTTGTTCAAAATCATGAACAAAAAGTCAAGGACATGCACGAAGGTATGGTTTGAAACGGCTATTGGTGGTATATGGACGAAAGACTTGACGAACTTCCCCTGCATAAGCGATGGTGCGTATCGCTAGCGCTACGTGTCATTTGTCATTTGTGCTGAGTGTCATTTGTCCTACGTGTCATTTGTGCTACGTGCCGCTATCGCTACGTTGATTAGTGCTACAAATAATGTGTCGATGAGTCGCTATCATTCGTTCATTATCACTACGTGTCGACAGCACTACATCTTTTAGCGTGACGTGTCATTATCGCTACGTGTCAATACCACTACTTACTGACGACTCTCTCTTTCTCATTTTTTCAGTCTCTCGCTCTCACTCGTGGTTTGTGTGTGTATATGTATGTCTGTGTATGTATGTGTGTGCGTGTGTGTGCGTTTGTCTGTCTCTTTCAGTGTGTGTGTGTGTGTGTATGTGTGTGTGTGTGTGTGTGTGTGTGTGTGTGTGTGACTCTCTCTATCTCTCTCTATCTCTCTCTTGCTCACTCGCTCGCTCACTCACTCTGTCTCTCTCTCTGCCTCTCTCTCTGCCTCTCTCTCTCTCTCTCTCTTTCTCTCTCTCTCTCTGTGGCCTTAATAATAAACTATTCCGAGTTGTGAGTTCTCTCTCTCTCTCTCTCTCTCTCTCTCTCTCTCTCTCTCTCTCTCTCTCTCTCTCTCTCTCTCTCTCTCTCTCTCTCTCTCTCTCTCTCTCTCTCTCTCTCTCTCTCTCGCTCTCTCTGAAGGAATATTTTGTTGTTCCTTTCAATTTGCCAGAGATTTGTAATTTTCGGAAGAAAGTCTCTGCATGATTTTCAGTTGTTTCTTTCGGATTTTGATCTTTTTAGAAAAAAAGGGCTTTGTTTTTGACTAATTGTAAGACAGTGTTATGACATATATTTGTAAATGGAAATATTGACACAAGGTATAACCGAGGATATTGAAACCTTTTCTTCTTTTCCATATTCTTTTATGAAATGAGAGGGGAAGAGAGAGAGAGGGGGGGATTGACAGACAGAAAAAGCGCGAGAAAGCGGAAGAGAGAGACAGTTAAAAGAGATGGTGTTAGGAAACGCTACCGTTGCTGAGCTTTGGTTCAGTTTTGTGTGTTGCATGTAGTTGACTTATTTGTACTTTGTGAGAAAGTACCGATATTATATTTTGTAAACACAATATTTATGCTTGGACGAGAATGCAGGTGAACTTTCTAGTCCTGTCAAAACAAGTTGTTTACCATGCTGATTTAGTGTGAGTTCGTGGCGTTCGATCGGATTAAGGGCGTCGGCACCTTTTGATGTACGTCACAGAGAACGTCACCATTCTAGTCCATGGGCGGTTCGCATATAATGTAGTTGTATCATGTTCGGTCTGGAATATTCTCGAGATTGAGTATTTACTATATATGCCAGCGCGATTTGTATGTAAAAAAGCTTCTATTTGAGTTCTGCTACGATGTGCAGTTGTATGTATTGAATGCTGAATAAATCCTCGAACTCAATTTGACGAGTTGTTTTCTGCTGCTGCGAAGACGGGCGACGTAGAATAAAAGAACACAACTATACGACGTTTGAGAACTTGTGGCAATCTCAAGTGTCGTGTAACAATTGGGGGCCAAGCCAAGGATCTACGTTTAACGCCAAGGGTTTTCCAGTAACAAGGACTAGCGTCAAGACAGTCACAGGAGGTAGCCATCAATCGGGTGTATCCTGAGGGATCAGTATTGAGACTACGGAACCGTGGATTCGGTGTGACTGGTGAAGAGTTTGGTAATCGCCGCAGCTCGGTACGGTGAGCGACGCCGGAGTGTATCGGGATTACAGAGGTTAGCTGCCGTTTGGACGAGACGGACTTCGTCGCGGAGCCAGTGCATTAATACTACGAAATACGACTGGGGTACGTCGTGTACGTATCGTGAGCAGAGTGCGCCGTCACGTTAGACGAGGAGGGTGGCAGCCTGCGTCTACGAAGGTGAACAGCGACGAGAGAAGCATCGGAGGTGCAGTAGAGACTGTGTTCTTTTAGAAGACTACATTCGTCTACGTTCGTGGCTGTGAAATAATACAGACGAACGCACCGGAAAAGACCAGAATGGCTGAGTTCTGGGCAAAAGGAGTTGAACTGGGACTGAAAGGCAAGCAGTTGACGGAGTTCGTCGAGTCCCAGACACGACTGCTGGCGCAGCGTGAAGAAAGACAAGCGCAGCGTGAGCGAGAAGAAAAAGAAAGACAAGCGCAGCGTGAGCGTGAAGAAAGACAAGCGCAGCGTGAAGATAAAGAAAGACAAGCGCAGCGTGAGCGTGAAGAAAGAGAAGCACAGCGTGAAGAAAGACAAGCGCAGCGTGAAGAAAAGCAAATGGAGCTGAAACGCTTAGAGCTCCAGATAAAAATGGAGATGAAGCGCTTAGAGCTTCAGACAAAAATGGTGCGTGTTCAAAATCAGCACGAGGCACCACGCCAAAGAGATAACCAGCAGCAAATGCTACACAGGGCATCGAAACTTCCAGCATTCACTGACGGGAAGGACCAGATCGATACTCCAGACTTCACCGGAGAAGTTGAGGCCGTCTGCTTGAAGAAGCCCTTGTACGATCTATTAATTGGGAACATTGGGGGTGCAAGACGTCCTGATGACCCTGATTTCGAATGCAGAATGGGCTCAGCTCAGCCTGCTGCTGAGGAGGAAGACCCACTGCCATTCGCGAATGAAGATATCAGCGAACTGTTACGAGATGACAGAGCAACTGTGCATCGCCGCGACCAGCCGCAGGTTGTAAGCGCTGTGACGACCAGAGCCCAGGCGAAGAAGGACAACTCAGGGTCACCAACAGTTCTGCAACTGCTGTCGTGGACAGGGATCAGCTGATTCAGCTACAGGAAGCTGATTCGACCTTAACAAAGTACAGGAGTCGTCCTGTCAAGGAGATGACTAAGGGCGAAGGCATTGTGCAATTTGAAGTGAAGGCCAAGATTCTGTACAGAGTGTTCTAGCACCCGAGAGTCAACGGTGGGAAGCCATTACGTCAAGTTCTGGTGCCTCAACCACTTAGGCGCCAGGTGATGGAGGTGGCCCACGACTCTATTATGGGAGGTCACCTGGGTGTCAAGAAGACATCGGACAGAATCCAGGCTGCGTTTTACTGGCCAGGACTGCATGCAGATGTGACTCGATTCTGCCGATCGTGCGATATTTGCCAGAAAACCATACCTCGAGGAAGGGTCCCGAAAGTGCCGTTGCAGAAGATGCCTTTGATCGACCGACCTTTCAAGAGGGTGGCCATTGACCTCATCGGCGAGATCAAACCGCCAAGTGAAGCGGGTCATCGTTGGGTACTGACCCTGGTAGACTATGCAACCAGGTACCCAGAAGCCGTGCCTCTGAAGAAAATTGACACCGAGACTGTTGCCGAGGCACTTGTGGACATTTTCAGCAGAATTGGGGTTCCTGAAGAGATCCTCACAGACCTGGGGACACAGTTTGTCTCTGAATGCATGGAAGAGGTCAACAGGCTGCTGAGCATTCGTCACTTGACTACGACACCTTATCACCCGATGTGCAATGGGCTGGTCGAAAAATTCAATGCGACGCTGAAGTCCACGCTGAAGAAACTATGCAGTGAGCAGCCAAGGCAGTGGCATCGCTACATCAATGCCTTGCTGTTTGCATACAGGGAGGTGCCACAAGAGTCCACTGGATTCTCCCCGTTCGAGCTGATGTACGGGCGGACCGTGAGAGGCCCGATGCAGATACTAAAGGAATTGTGGACGAAAGATGTGGACACACCTGAAGTGAAGAACAGTTACCAGTACGTGTTCGAGTTGCGAGAGAAACTGGAGGAGACTCTCGAGATTGCTAGAGAAAACTTGAGAAAGTCTCAGGATAGTGGAAAGCACTACTACGACCGCAAAGCCGTAAACAGGAAGTTTACACCAGGTAACAAAGTGCTGATACTGCTTCCCACTGATCACAACAAACTACTGATGCAGTGGAAAGGCCCATACGAGGTTGAGGCCGTGGTAGGGATCAACGACTACAAGGTGAATGTCGGCAAGAAGTCCAAGATCTACCACGCTAACCTCCTGAAACTGTATGTGGAGAGACCTCCGGAAGCAGTACAGGTCGCAGCAAGTGTGGAAGAACCAGCCGAACTAGACGAGTTCGACGGTGAGGAACTACTGGAGTTGGGAGACCTCCACAAGAAAGAGGGAGTGGATGACGTCAAGTTAGGACCTGACCTGACAGAAGACCAGCAGAAGGAGCTGCATGATTTTATGGGCGACTTCACCCATAGGTTCTCTGATGTTCCAGGCTCTACGTCCTTGGTCGAACATGAAGTCCACCTCACATCTGACGTTCCTGTTCGCTCAAAACCATACCCTATCCCGTTTCAGGCTCGGGAATCCTTGAAGAAGGACATCGACAACATGTTGAAGATGGGGGTCATCCGTGAGTCATCATCCCCTTACTCATCTCCCGTTGTTGTTGTCAAGAAGAAAGACGGCACAAACAGGGTATGCATTGACTTCAGGAAAGTGAATAAGATCACCGTGTTTGACCCTGAACCAATGCCGACGGCGGCTGATCTGTTCCGACGGTTGACTGGCAGTAAGATCTTCTCAAAGATCGATCTCAGCAAGGGATATTGGCAAATTCCTGTGCGCGAAGAGGACATACCAAAGACCGCCTTTGCAACTCCAGACGGAACGTATGAGTGCCTGCGGATGCCTTTTGGCATGGTGAACAGTGGTGCTACCCTTACGAGGGGAATGCGAAAAATGCTCAAAGGAATGAAGAATGTTGTGTACTACTGGGATGATCTGCTAGTCCACACGGAGACCTTTGCGGAGCATCTGGAGACTTTGAGGGAACTGTTTTCCCGCCTGACAAAAGCCAATCTGACCGTGAGACCCAGCAAGTGCATTTTGGGGACCGACAACGTTGACTTCATAGGTCATTCACTGAAGGAAGGTCAAAAGGGGCTTTTGTTGGAAAACGTCACCAAGATCCTCAATGCGCCACGTCCTGAAACCAAGAAGCAGGTGCGATCCTTCCTTGGATTGGCTGGGTACTACAGAGAGTTCATTCCAAACTTCGCCGCCATAACGGCGCCTTTGTCGGACATGACCCGAAAAGGATGCCCCAACCGAATACTCTGGGGACCAGCTCAGGAGAAGGCATACCAGACCGTGCGCGACCTGATGTCACGAGACCCGGTGCTACGCCTTCCTGATACTGCCAAAGAGTTCATCTTGCGTACAGACGCATCGGACGAAGGGATTGGCGCCATGCTGATGCAAGAGCATGGAGGTAAACCGTTTCCGGTCAGCTATGCCAGCAAGAAGCTGTCAGGAGCCGAGAAGAACTACTCGACCATGGAGAAAGAGTGTTTAGCCATCGTGTGGGGAATCAAGAAATTTGAACTCTACCTCCAAGGGGTGAAATTCGTGCTTCAGACTGATCACAAACCCCTCACCTACCTGAACTCTGCAAAGTTTGTGAATAATCGTATCATGAGGTGGGTGATGTACTTGCATAACTTTGATATGCGAGTGGAATCGATCAAAGGTTCAGACAATGTTGGAGCAGATTTTCTCAGCCGAGTATACATGTGATTAAAACTGTGTTCATTCTCCAACAGACTAATGTACATATCTGGATTTCAATCTGTTATGTATACATAATATGTGTACAGGTAGCGTTTCAATGATTGAAAGAAATTAGGTAAATTTCTTCTGGTGTTGGGGGTAATGTTAGGAAACGCTACCGTTGCTGAGCTTTGGTTCAGTTTTGTGTGTTGCATGTAGTTGACTTATTTGTACTTTGTGGGAAAGTACCGATATTATATTTTGTAAACACAATATTTATGCTTGGACGAGAATGCAGGTGAACTTTCTAGTCCTGTCAAAACAAGTTGTTTACCATGCTGATTTAGTGTGAGTTCGTGGCGTTCGATCGGATTAAGGGCGTCGGCACCTTTTGATGTACGTCACAGAGAACGTCACCATTCTAGTCCATGGGCGGTTCGCATATAATGTAGTTGTATCATGTTCGGTCTGGAATATTCTCGAGATTGAGTATTTACTATATATGCCAGCGCGATTTGTATGTAAAAAAGCTTCTATTTGAGTTCTGCTACGATGTGCAGTTGTATGTATTGAATGCTGAATAAATCCTCGAACTCAATTTGACGAGTTGTTTTCTGCTGCTGCGAAGACGGGCGACGTAGAATAAAAGAACACAACTATACGACGTTTGAGAACTTGTGGCAATCTCAAGTGTCGTGTAACAGATGGAGGGTGCTTTTTATTTTATGGTTGGTTGGTTTTAGTTCTTAATGCACTGTTTTTGACAACAGTTTTCATTCGGTAAAAGCCAAATTCAATTACCGCGCGCTCTCTCTGTCTCTGTCTCTGTCTCTGTCTCTGTCTCTGTCTCTGTCTCTGTCTCTCTCTCTCTCTCTCTCTCTCTCTCTCTCTCTCTCTCTCTCTCTCTCTCTCTTCCTTACACACACACACACACACTTACACACACACACACACACACACACCGCACACACACACATACACACACGCACACGTACACACGGTATCGTACACACAAACTCACACACAGAAAAACATCCGTGAATGTATATACGGTATCATGCGAGAGAGAGAGAGAGAGAGAGAGAGAGAGAGAGAGAGAGAGAGAGAGAGAGAGAGAGAGAGAGAGGTAGAGAGTGGGGAGGGGGAAATCCAAGATTAAGGGTGGGTACGAAGTCAACGTAGTTGGCATCGCTGATAGCCGTGCCATTGCCAGACACGAAGTGACTCGAGCAGACTTTTCAATGGCACGACAAACCCCTGTCGTCGGATTGCTTGCACCCATCGCGTCCTTCGCTGTTGCGCCTTCGCACTTGCACCCATCGGAAAGCCATACAATGACAAATTCTGTCCACCGTATTTCTCTTTCTTCATTCCACTGTTGCTAATGCACTTGCAAACACAACAGTTTGCCTCGTCGTCTCCGCACTTGACTTTGCACCAAGCCTCGTTGTCGATTTTTCCTTTTGCCCCCTAGTTCCGGTAGATCTGACAATAAACTTCACAGCGCATGCGCCAAAATTTAAGTGAAAAAGGTATATTGCATCCTGGGACGGCCGAGTTTGATATTAGCTACATGATTGGTCAACACTTCTGCCAGTCCGCGACCATGCCAGACAGCGCCCGACCTATGTCCGACTCGAACAATAAAAGCCCACGGTAGACCTTTCATGTTATTGTTACGCTCAGATGTGTTAGAGCAAGTAGGTCTCATGCATCACTCAACATGATCTGCCGAAAATCCA
>NW_027127674.1:0-65970 GCF_037325665.1 Littorina saxatilis | reverse complement strand
CTTTTTAAAAAAAATATGAATGAGGAATCCTAACGACAAAAAACATCCTTATGACATCTTTGAGAACAGGGCAGAAATATTCAGAGACATTTTTGTTCAATGTATGCTTGTCTCAGAACAAATTTACTAAAATTAATTTGTGTACAAGAATCGCAACTGAATATTTCAGTAACATTAAAAAGAAAATCTTTCCCCCGATTGTTTAGCTGAACGTTTCAATCTGTTCTTTATCGACGCTGGCTATTTTGTTTAATTCAATTTGGGACACTTCAAATGAGCAAAATACCTCTTTTTTTGTCAAGAAAGAAAAGAGTAACATAAATAGACAGATTAATGTAGGACAAGCCAAACATTCGCAAGAACGTTGTCCTATCGGCATTTACAGTGGATAAACGAGAGACACAGCAAACCAAAATAATGATTCTATTCCACTTATCTTCGAATGTGATTGTAGCAATGACGACAAAAAGTCATTGCTACACAATCATCTTGGAACATCTCAATCACATTCGAAGATAAGTAGCAAAGAATGATTCTTTTTGTCCTTTTGTTTGTCCTCTATAAAAGTCGAAGTTCTTGTGAATGCTTGCCTTTCTGTTGAATAAAACCTTTCTTGATTTTATATTCTTGATATGAAATGTTAGTAGTCTATGTGTCTTGGAATTATTGTCTACTTCCTGTTGTCAGGGGTAGACTCCATTGCAGTGCTCTGTTATTACACCTCTGTGCATCACTGATAGTTGTGTTCTCGCTGACATCACTCAGTCGTCCAAACACACTGCACTGAATTGATCTTTTCAAGTCATTGTGCATACGCTTTAACTGTTCGATGCAATATGCCTAAATTAATGTCCTAAAATTATCTCTGCTGCTGGCAAGTTTAATCATGGTCATCTTTGCTATCGCCATATTGAATTTCTGAAACTAGAATGGTGTTTGTTCACATATTTCGAATTACGTACATGATATGAAATTTGTTTAAAGACATGATATGAAATTTGTTTAAAGAAATAACGATCATCTACAACAAGTTTATGTTTTACGTTTTTCATTTCGATTTCATGTTTGACAAAAGCACACATTATGGTATAATACTACCGTCAGCTGGTTGCTCTGATCAGCGACCTCTTGCTTGTCGAAAGGGGGAAAGGGAAATAAAAATGGCGACACTGCATATCATTAAGTGAAGTAAAAATAATAAATCGACTACGCTTTTAACGCAACTGTATTAATTTGCAGTGGCCTTGATAAAAAAAAAGAAAAATAAAGCGTCTGATAATGTATATAATAATTAAATATTTAATTATTTTGTGTGTTTGCATTTGTGTTTTTTGTTTGATTTCTTTCTGGTTGATTATACGCAAAGCAACTCCAGCTTCCGGCTAGAAAACAGAACGTCTGCTTAAAGATTTGACCACGCCGTTTTGTATTAATGGGTACGGACGGCAAAGACAGTTTGGTGCTGATCAATATTGCTGAGTTTTGTAAGCATATCCATTAAATAATTGTTGCTTCCTTGGCGGTTGCCGTGCTGTGTGATCGTTGTGTTTTTTCAAGTTAGTAATTCGGGTTGATCGATTCCGTCGACAATAGTCTTTTACCTTGCGGATGTAGTGATTATTAGATACATTTAGAAGACACCTACCCCTACCCTTGACCCTCACACCAAACCAATGTCATGTGTCTGTAAATGATGGAATTAAATAAGCGAGAATGAGTAAGATTGAGATAGAAAGGATGTGTGTTCAGACAAGGAAAAAGAAGGGGGAGGGGTAATTTGAGGGAGGGGTTGTAGGATGAAGGGACGGAGGTGGGGGAGGGGGGGGAGGTAGGAAGGGTTGTACCGACAAGAAAGAATGGGGGACAAACATGAAGTGAAAAAGTTAAAATTACCGTAAAGGAAGTTTTTTGGGGCGTGTTTGAAAATGCACAAAGTTCCAAGGCAATAATAAATTATGTGAATTATTTGATTGTGATAGTCAAAATGTGTGTTGGTATTTATAGATATGGTTCTAACATTTAGAATATTGCTAATGATATAGGTATATTTAAAGTAAAAACATTAATATAAAAAGCAGGGAAAAAAAAAAGTGAAAAAGGCTCAGATTGGAGAGAGAGAGAGAGAGAGAGAGAGAGAGAGAGAGAGAGAGAGAGAGAGAGAGAGAGAGAGGGAGAGAGAGAGAGAGAGCGAGAGAGAGAGAGAGAGAGAGTGATAGAGAGAGAGAAAGTGAGAGAGAGAGAGAAAGTGAGAGAGAGAGATAAAGTGAGAGATAACTTTGAACTTTGAACTTTATTTATTTATCGAGGGTAACAGAATAAGCAAAGTATACATGCTTTTTTTCGTCCGGCCCTCGCCCATTGAGGGTAACTCGATTAATAACAAGAAGAAATAGAAGTTAAGTTAATTACAATACAATTTATATAATTAACATGTCAAAAAATTAAAAAATGACATTTAAAAATGCATATATATATAATTATTACGAATATCAAGCAATGATGTAACATTATCACATCATTATTTACTTGTTTCCAAGAGAAACAGCATATACATTTCTTTGAAGGAAGTTTCACTGAATTGCATTTTAATTACATCAGGAATGGAGTTCCACAACAAGGCGTCAGAATAAGAAAGACTTGATTTGTAAAGGTCAATTCTTGGGGTTGGGGTAATTAATTTGTTTAGTTTTATTGAATTGTTCAATTTGAAATTTGAGGCAATGAATGTAGGTGCATTCCCTGACATAATTCTATGCATCATTGCACCTTTGATATAGATAAATCTTGATTTGATAGGAAGAATCTGTAATTTTTTATAATCAGACGTAGAGAGAGATGCATTTTTTAAAAGAATTAAATTAACAGCTCGTCTATGTAAAGAGCACAAGTGTTTCAAAGTGTTTGTCAAAGAGAGAGAGAGAGAGAGAGAGAGAGAGAGAGAGAGAGAGAGAGAGAGAGAGAGGGGGAGGGAGAGAGAGCAAGATAAAGGGGTGAGGGAAGGGAGGGAGAGAGAGAGGGGTGGGGGAAGGGAGGGAGAGAGAGAGGGGTGGGGGAAGGGAGCGACAGAGAGAGAGGGGTAGGGGAAGGGAGCGAGAGAGAGAGGGGTGGGGGAAGGGAGCGAGAGAGAGAGAGGGTGGGGGAAGGGAGGGAGAGAGATAGGGTGGGAGAAGGGAGCGAGAGAGAGGGGGGTGGGGGAAGGGAGCGAGAGAGAGAGAGAGGGGTGGGGGAAGGGGGGAGAGAGAGAGGGGTGGGGGAAGGGAGCGAGAGAAAGAGAGGGGTGGGGGAAGGGGGGAGAGAGAGAGGGGTGGGGGAAGGGGGGGGGGTGAGTGAGAGGGGTGGAGGAAGGGAGCGAGAGAGAGAGAGGGGTGGGGGAAGGGAGCGAGAGAGAGAGAGGGGTGGGGGAAGGGAGCGAGAGAGAGAGGGGTGGGGAAGGGGGGAGTGAGGAAGGGGTGGGGGAAGGGGGGAGTGAGGAAGGGGTGGGGGAAGGGAACGAGAGAGAGAAGGGTGGGGGAAGGGAGCGAGAGAGAGAGAGAGAGAGAGAGGGGTGGGGGAAGGGGGGAGAGAGAGAGGGGTGGGGGAAGTAAGCGAGAGAGAGGGGTGGGGGAAGGGGGGGAGAGATAGAGGGGTGGGGGAAGGGAGCGACAGAGAGAGAGGGGTGGGGGAAGGGAGCGACAGAGAGAGAGTTGTGGGGGAAAGGGGGGGGTGAGAGGGGTGGGGGAACGGGGGGAGAGAGAGAGGAGTGGGGGAAGGGAGCGACAGAGAGAGAGGGATGGGGAAAGGGGAGGAGAGAGAGAGGGGTGGGGGAAGGGAGCGAGAGAGAGAGAGGGGTGGGGGAAGGGGGGAGAGAGAGAGGGGTGGGGAAGGGAGCGAGAGAGAGAGAGAGGGGTTGGGGAAGGGGAGAGAGAGAGAGGGGTGGGGGAAGGGAGCGAGAGAGAGAGAGGGTGGGGGAAGGGAGGGAGAGAGATAGGGTGGGAGAAGGGGGCGAGAGAGAGGGGGGTGGGGGAAGGGAGCGAGAGAGAGAGAGAGAGGGGTGGGGGAAGGGGGGAGAGAGAGAGGGGTGGGGGAGGGAGCGAGAGAAAGAGAGGGGTGGGGGAAGGGGGGAGAGAGAGAGGGGTGGGGGAAGGGGGGGGTGAGTGAGAGGGGTGGAGGAAGGGAGCGAGAGAGAGAGAGGGGTGAGGGAAGGAGCGAGAGAGAGAGAGGGGTGGGGGAGGGAGCGAGAGAGAGAGGGGTGGGGAAGGGGGTAGAGAGAGAGGGGTGGGGGAAGGGGGGAGAGAGGAAGGGGTGGGGAAGGGAACGAGAGAGAGAAGGGGGGGGAAGGGAGCGAGAGAGAGAGAGAGGGGTGGGGGAAGGGGGGGAGAGAGAGAGGGGTGGGGGAAGGGAGAGAGAAAGAGGGGAAGAGAGAGATAGAGGGGTGGGGGAAGGGAGCGAGAGAGAGAGAGGGGTGGGGGAAGGGAGGACAGAGAGAGAGAGGGGTGGGGGAAAGGGGGGGAGAGAGAGAGGGGTGGGGGAAAGGGGGAGAGAGAGAGGAGTGGGGGAAGAGAGCGAGAGAGAGAGAGGGATGGGGGAAAGGGGGGAGAGAGAGGGGGGTGGGGGAAGGGAGCGAGAGAGAGAGAGGGGGGGGGAAGGGGGGAGAGAGAGAGGGGTGGGGGAAGGGAGCGAGAGAGAGAGAGGGGTTGGGGAAGGGGAGAGAGAGAGAGAGGGTGGGGGAAGGGAGCGAGAGAGAGAGAGGGGTGGGGGAAGGGGGGAGAGAGAGAGAGGTGGGGGAAGAGAGCGAGAGAGAGAGAGGGGTGGGGGAAGGGGGGAGAGAGAGAGGGGTGGGGGAAGGGGGGAGAGAGAGAGGGGTGGGGGAGAGAGAGGGGTGGGGGAAGGGGGGGAGAGAGAGGGATGGTGGAAGGGGGAAGAGAGAGAGAGGTTGGGGGGAGGGAGAGAGAGGGGGAGAGAGAGGGGATGGGGGAAGGAAGGGAGGGAGAGAGAGAGGGATGGGGGGAACGGAGAGAGATATAGAGGGGTGGGAGAGGGAGGGAGAGAGAGATAGAGAGAGTGGGGGAATAGGGGTGGGGGAGGAGAGAGAGAGAGAGAGAGAGAGAGAGAGAGAGAGAGAGAGTCAAGAGAGAGAGAGAGAGAGAGAGAGAGAGAGAGAGAGAGAGAGAGAGAGAGAGAGAGAGAGAGAAAGAGAGAGAGAGACGGGCATTCTTTATTGTGAGATCACTATCCCCCCTTACGAAGTGGAGGGTTTGGATAGGATGGTGTAAATAATGAGTACTGTATATGCAAATTACACGCTTCCGATTGCAATCATGAGAAGTTTATGTATATCAACCGGCAAAGGCAAGTGTTGTCCTCGGTTGAAGGGCAACAACTAGACAATTCTCAATTCCGCAATGTTATCAAGCGTGTATTTGTTACCTCCCTTTGTGTTCACGACATCTTACACAGGCTCAACGGTTTTTTCTTAGGCCTAAAGAAAAAAATAGGTGTGGTTACGGTAACCCGACCTACCCTATTTTTAGGGGCTGACCCTATAACTTTTTTTTACATTTGTCCAAAAAAAAAAAAAAAAAAAAAAAAACAAAAAAAACGAGTGCAGAAAGCGCAATGAAAGCGAAAGCGCTCGAGTCGCACACTTATTTCCCTGTCAAGTAGGTTTCATTTGTACACATTAGAAAAAAAAGTTAAAAAAAAAAAGTGATTGCCTACCGTCCTACCCTATTTTTTTGTGGCTATGTTACCTTAACCACACCTATTTTTTTTTTTTGGCCTTACAAAATCAAACACACCAGCAATAACATAATAACCAATCAAATAGTATATTAACAAATTATAAATAAATACGTTAATAAATAAACATGATAAACAAATTACATAAATAGAAAACCAAAAAGATGAATAAATAAATACATAAACAAAAAATAAATAATAAATAGGTAATTAATAAATAAATAAATACCAGAACACACATAAATAACTGAATGAACTGATATGCGTTTGTGCGGAGAGACAAGTTAATCAGACAAATCCGTGGATTTGGAAAGATGAATAATCTTACTAACCTTTACCGCAGCATTTACGTTGAAAGTGCATTTTGCGTTTATTTAAACACTCCTCCATGGTAATGATTATATCCAATTGGAAATACTTCATTAAACGCCAGAGTATTTGTTCATCTTTTTTGTTGCCAGCACAAGTCGTACCTGGACTGCGCAGAAGTAACCCTGAAGAAGGCCAAAACGTTGATTTGTAGAACTACAAACAGTTTAAATAAAGGAACAGGTATGTTACAGTACTTGTTCAAATGAAAAGCTATCAATAATGAATGAATGAAAGTTTAAACAAAATGAAAAAGAAATTAAGAAATACACATGACAGAAAACAAAGTTTCACGCACGCACGTATGCACACACACACACACACACACACACACACACACAAACACACACACACACACATACACACACACACACACACACACACACATACACACACACACACACACACACACACACACACACACACACACACACACACACACACCAGTAAAGTAGTACTCACTTCTGCTTTTTTTGTTGGTGAAAATGTGATGCCATGATGAAACCCATTTAGGTTGTTTATCCCATGCTGATATTCCATCAGATAGGTTGGGATGCATACCGTGAATATGCAACATCTGCAAGAACAAAACAAATAAAACATGAATTTGCATTTAACCTATTTATTCGTCGGGAGAGTGTGGTTTTGTTTTAGTTTTTTTTAATTGTTTGTATACTGTCTTAACACCTGTTTGTTGTCCCGGTGTGCTCTCACACCGCCCCGTCTCCGCATTCACTGCTCCATCCACATCTGAATTTTGTTCCGCTGCCAGACTTACCGATTTTACAGACGCTCCAGGGAGGGATGTCGGGTCCCTGCTGCCGAGTCACTTCGACGGTGTTCATCAGTAGTGGTTCTGTCCCGAGCCATACACCTACTATGCCCCCTTCTAGCTAACGACATTGATTGTTACGTCGCGGAGCCAGACTGCGTGAGCGTCCCCTCCAGAGAGCAGACCGCCACCACGTCCCTCCGTCGACCCCCCAGAACGTCACACGTTGAAGACTGACAGCAGAACTACTATTCAGGGAAGGATGGAACAGGAACACTGAGACCCGGGCATGAAGGGCCACAAGAGCAAGGACCATTTATAATTTTGGATGATTGATGAGATTAGGACGATTATAATGCTGCTGCTATGAATTTTCAATTTGGTTTGAGACTTCGTGACAGGGCAGAACTCTACGATTACTATCATATATATCCTAGCGTCAACCAGGCCCGAGAACTGCTGCACCTTCGGTGTTGGTCAGGTAAACTGAACCTGAGCACCCTCAAAGTCGCATTCGTGAAGTGAATGACAATCGGCTGTGTGATCCCAGCCTTCCAATAGGAACCATAGCACTTCCACTCTTAGGGTAGGAGCCGGCCGTAGCCTGAAAAAGCCACATAACTCTGATGGAATTCGAACCCACGACCTCCCGGCCCGCAGCCCGATGCGCTAACCAATGATTCCTGTCCTCGGCATTTTCATCATCAGTGCTACCAAAGAACAATCGAACGTTGTCAAAATGCCACTTCTGTTCTCCTGCAGTGCAGATAATGAAAATAAGTTCGATTTCCTCTGTTTTACAGATTTTTGCACAACTGTAACGTTGCATTTCCCAACTGGAACTGTATTAGAGTCCTCTCTGAAAGATTTGCTCCCAACAAGAACAATGTCTCCAGCATTTCATCAAAGTACCAGCTACCCTAGACCCTATTGACTACTTATGGCACAATTATAACATATCTTTAGCAGTGTTCTAACGCCCTAAGACACTTGATGTGGTCTTCACAACTTGATTCACAACAAAACCACCAACACGTGCAAAAAACATGTATTATCGTCACACAATTCTCGTTTGTTGATAACCCAGACCTTTAGACTGCATACTTGCAACCTGTTAGGATAGTTCAACCACTGAAATGATGTGCCAGGTACTGACAGACAGGTCTGACCAACTGACCATCGCGTTCGATCCAGAGCAAGTGAAAAATAGCGACGATCCACAACTGGAACACGTTGATCATAAACTAAATAGTGCGGAACAGTTCCGCACCCATGAGTACCTTGTTTTCGACCATGACTAATGTGTTTCTCCCTCCACACTCATTGGCGTATGCTCAAGGGACGAAGCACAATCGTATCATTGTCAACAGTACAATCGTAGTATTGTCAAATGTTCCGCTAATGTTATTTGCATGAGGCTCAGTCTTGCGTGTTCATTTGATTGTATTTTCTCTATCCAAGACAACAAAAAGCACTCAGCGTAATGCGGGTTTAGACAAAGCAGAACGTTAACATACTATGACAACAAAGAACAGTTACGTGGTTTTGCTAAGCCACTAGAAAGCCAATTTGCTGATGTTACTGGTAAAAGATTAAAGAGCATAAAGGCACATTCCTTGTCCCCCCCCCCCCCCCAACATTTGTGTTGTTGTTTTGGTCTAAATTCGCCCCAAGGGTACACATTTTCATGAGATCACATATTTGGGGTTGGAAGAATGGCGTCACACACAGCCGGGTGCTTGGGCGTTCAAATAATCTAGGTGTTAAGTTCGTTTTGTGAAACGGGCGATTTTACGTCTGTACCGCGTTAACTTTTACTTCATTATACATGTTTGCTTGTGAGAGCAGTTAAACGTGCTTGTCGCGTCGTTAATCTGTCGTTCGATCTTGTGTCTCGTTTGATTTTTGTAGCGTCGCTATTTCTAGTTTGTGTTTGTTCGATGATCATCTAACGATCGATTTTCTTTGTGTTTTTTGTCACATCGATTATGTTGTTCAATTTTCTGTCTTTTCATGTTTTTTGCTGGCGTCGATCTTTTCTCTGATGTCGACAACCGCTTCCTCAAGTACTGAAAATAAATGCGGCATTACAAGTCGATGTTAAAAACTCAGAGAAAATACAAGTTTGTGCATAACAAAGCTAACCTCCTATGCATGGGTGTAAATTATTCGGCTCACCGTCTTTGATCCAGCACGGCCTTTTTCGTGGAATGCGGACATTTCTTCACTTGGACACACTGCACAGAATGGAAATGTTGAATTATACAATTCTTTTTTCAAAACCAAAGTGTACATTTGCAAAACTAATTCATTAAAAATTACACCCATGCACAAGAGTCGTTCACGAAGTTGAATTCTGGTATGTACCCAAGTGGATTTATCCCAAGTAAAAGCCTGGTCAGCTCTCAAGTTGTGAGCTGAACATTTTGCACGGAAAGCACTGTGTCACTAAGGTGATGAGTTTACTTCACAGGAGTGTATTGGCTGTCGGTGCATTGCCACTGACAGTGACAGTGAAAGTATTCGACAAGTGAGCGGCCTCAAAGACAAACTTGTCAAGGATGGCTGAACACACACACACACACACACACACACACACACACACACACACACACAGTCACTACTATGCATACCGTTGATGTACGTCCATCGAAGGCGATATTCGACTACGGACATCCATGAAGTCCGGTGCGTCAAGAGTAGGTGACTGCGACAATCCCATTGATATATCCTGGATGTCCTTTCCACAGTAAGGTCAGGTAGGAGGGAAGACTTCCTTTGACCACCTACCTGCTGCTCTAGGACTGACTACTGGAGGATGAAAGACACGAAGCATGGCAGGACAAGACTCCCCTGCAGGAGAAGCTGTTTGGCGATCTGCCGGCCCTGAAGAAGACGGCGGCATTCGTTAGCACTTACAGGAGCGGACGTCCATACAAGAAAAAGAAGAAGAACGGAAGACGACTGTGTATGTACTGACTGCTTTCATAAATGCGCTACCTTTGTACCCTATCTGCCTCGGCTGTGCGTCCCCCCTGCACACTGCCATTCTCAATTATCAAGTTGGCGGCTTGTTGTTCAAGAGAGAAAATGCAAACAAAATGTTGACGAGGTAAACCTCAAAGGTCAACATGAGCTGACTATACTTTTCTTTACCTAACCTCACCTTACCTCAAAAGCAGGACTTCTGGAAGACAGATACTCCATGTAACACCACCCTTTTGCTCGTCAAGCGAGACAGTGTAGTCAAGCAGATGGAGATGTCGAAATGTGAAGGGAAAGCAGGGTGTGGAATTTGGAAAGGGATCCCTTGCATGTGTGTGTGCGTGGGGGTGAGGGTGATGGGGGGTGAGGGGTGGGTGAGGTGAGGGGGGCGACTTGTATGCGTGTCTGTGGGAGGGGTGGGGTTAGTGCGGGAGGGATTGGAAGGGTTTGTTTGGTTGAAACTGGCTGGGATTGGCTGGTGCCTGTGTGAGTTCTATATACGTTTGTGTCTGTGCCTGTTTACTTTTGATCTCTTTTCTGAAGTCATTCTATCTCATCGCATAAACGGTGGTGCTTCCAACACTGTTTTGGACAAATTAAAGGCCGAGGGTCGGGTATAAAAGCAGAGCGGCGCGTGGCACTTCAGTCTAATATCCAACCCTTTTCAGGAAACGAGCTCTCACTTGAAATATGATTTTCAAAAATACTCTGTCTATACCAAACTCAAAAGCACCATTTTTGTCAGGCAAACATTTCAAGGTGTACACCACACATGCACCCAAACAAGTGTGTATAATAAGTCCTGGATAACGTACTTTCAGAAAAAAAATTCACTCACCAAATTTGAATTCAAAATCAAACGGCTGTCAGTCGTGGTGGACTGGGCGGAGCTAAAGACATGAGACTGAAGATAATGTCCACGCACTGCTCATTCCTTTTCGGCAACACCCGCAACACAACGTTTACCAGATGTTGCTTGTTGCGGTATATATGACAGGGAATACCTATTGGCGTTACAGTTGTCTTGATTACCACAAATGTATATAGTTGTGCCATATTGATTCATCAATACATAACATCTGTAACATAGATCAACCTTTCAGCGGAACATAATCCACAGGTATGCCGATATCCCAATCAACCCAATCAAAAACAAGCGTCGGTATCCAAATGTTATTGCAGGGGTGTCGCTTAGTGTCCTCAGTCATAAACGAATCGAAACTACTTTAAAATCGCCAAAATCTTTACCTTCATTTTTGCACAAGATAAAAAAAAAAGTTTTGTTGCTGGCAAAAGTGAATCAGTGTTCTTACCATTCTTATACTACTGATTTAACATTGAGCGTATTGGCTTGATTAACAGTTCGACTCACCGTCTAAGATCTGGCCATGCTTTTACATGGGACAACACCATCCCTCTACTTGGTCACATGCCATAAATCAACAGCATTCGACGACAACAACAACAACAACAACAACAACAACAACAACAACAACAACAGCAACAACAACAGCAGCAGCAGCAGCAAGAACAACAGCAACAACAAACACAACAACAACAACAACAACAACAACAACAACAGCAGCAGCAGCAGCAACAACAACAGCAACAACAAACACCACAACAACAACAACAACAACAACAACAACAACAACAACAACAACGACGTCATACTTTCACATGAAAACATGTCAAGCACCTGGCATTCCCGGTTAACGCTAATCCTTCACACACAATGGTGACAGCTAAGTTAAAACGACCTTGACTATTTGGTAAAATGGTTCGGGTCCGGTTCACCGTATCGGTTGTATCCGTACTATTGACGTAGCCGCCGTCCAGTTAAGCTTGACGGTATACGAAGCGTTTTATCGTTTGACCGTATTCAAAAGTGTCGTTTGACCGTGTGCTTTCACCACAGCTGTGCCAAAGAAGATACGTGGACGTATCAAAGCGACTTCAACGTCTGAAACAAGAGCTAGACGCAGGAAAAAGATATCTGAAAAGTTATATCGATGCCTGTTCATCCGTTGTGAACATGAGATAATCGAACGCCTACGAATCCCACTCAGCCCCGACTGCTGGTCAGAGTACAATATCACTTCAGAACAACTTCGTTTTCACGATTTGAACATTTCTGTTTTAATTCTTGTGTATAACACTGCCTAGCATGGCATAAACGAGAAGACGTACTTTTATATTGCTTTTCTTAATTGACAAACACATTGTATCTGTGTACGTGTGCCACGGTGTCTGTGTGTGTGTGTGTGTGTGTGTGTGTGTGTGTGTGTGTGTGTGTGTGTGTGTGTGTGTGTGTGTGTGTGTGTGTGTGTGTGTGTGTGTGTGTGTGTGTGTGTGCGTGTGACGATGCGTGTGTGTTACACCACGAAAGGGATATAAGTGTTTTTGCGTAGTTTTTGTTTTCAAAGTGTGTGTCAGTGATCGGCATTCACAAATACAAAACAAACAAATATGAGCGAGTACTCTATACGGTCAAACGGCATTATTAGTACGTGTCAGTGACTGCATTTGGTGAAATAGGAAACGGAGAAACCAGATGCGGAGAAACGAGAGTCAACCGGGAGTACACCGGTAAAATACACCTAAGTTAAAACCTGAGGGTAAGTGATGCGTCCTTTGCGTGTCAGCTGGGCTTACATTTTACGAAACATTGTAGAATACATTTAAAAATCAAATAGCCATGAACGAATCCGTAAACATGTTATTCGACCTGCGGGACAAAATCATTGCTTTTATTTATGTTATTTGATACATGCTGCAGGAAGATCCGGGTTTCTCTTTTTGTTTGTTTGATTTGTTGTCGGATGGTTGGATTGCATACAGACAGAGTTAAAAGTTCAGAATTTAAAAACCATACCCTCAAAAAGCAACACAAATAAACCAACTCTTGGGGACCAGCTGATCGTTTAAGTATGTTTGCATTCATTTATGTTATTGTTGGGTGGGTTGGCAATCAGGATGTGTATCAGCAAATCAAATCTTTATTCATGAATTGCTGATATTCAGATGATTATGAACTTTTCCGCATTATCGTACTCTTTTTTGGGGTTCTGCACCCAGAATCCTTCAAAAGTTAAATAATCGCAGAATATATTGCAGAGTGTTTTGCAGAACATGTTGCCGCATGGTCTAAGCAATGAACGAAAACAAGTCATTGTTGTTGTTGTCATTGTTGTTGTTATTGTTGTTGGTGTTGTTGTTGTTGCTGTTGCTGTTGCCGATCTGGTTGTTCTTGTTTCCAAATCACAATTGTTTGCAGAGTTATTCGCAGCACCCGGACACCCCGCTTGAGTACTTTGCAGAGCAGGGGAAACAAACAGTGAGACATGACAAAATCAGAGAGAAGGAATATCTGTATGCAACATTTGTGCGTATTTATGTGGAGAGTAGTGTTGTTTAGATTAGATATGTATGCAGGGGTGTACCTTAACTTTTTTTGCTACCGGCCAGGGGGGCCGGTAAGTCAAAAATTGAACCGGCCCCCCCAAATCCCAACCGGCCCCCAACTTGCCGGGATTTCTTACAACCGCCCCAGCGGCTCGTCGCTTGCTAACCACATACACAAAAGACGTACATTCATACTTATAATGCATACATGTGGATTTGCACTACTAATAACTACCACAAACACACAGAAAACTTGATGACTAAAATGCTATGTTTTAATATAATGATAATTAACCTTGTTTTAATAAAGAATTTAAAATAAAAGCCGCCACAAAGAAACAAGAAATCAAAACCACATTCACACCCTGTCACACAATCACACACTAAACCTCACTAAAAGTTACCCCCTTTATGTACCCCTACCACACAATTTACAAAGTAATTTACTATGGAACTTTACTTACCACATAAACACACACTACAAAAGAGTAAATCAGCATTTTCTTTTAATTTAAATTATGTTTTTTGTTGTATAAAACCAAGTATAAAAAGCTGACTACAAACAAAACATTTTCTAAGTTGCTTTCTTGTTTTGTTTCTTTTTCTTTATGTCTGTGTTATTAATATTACTGTAAAAGTTGCATACCAGCCAAATTTACCACAGCTTAAGTCATAAATAATCAAAAGCATTACATTTCATTTCTATTTCCTAATGAAAACAAACAGATGTTCAGATTTCCTGATCCTAGAATTGTTCCCAGGTGATCTTTATGCTTTTGATTCAGCAGAGTTGCATCCCTTGTCCTATTGTTGAAGGTCTGTCTTTTCTTCTTTAGGCCAAAAAAAAAAAATAGGTCTGTTTACGGTAACCCGACCGACCTTATTTTTTTCGCGCGACCCTAGACTTTTTTTTGGCATTTGGGGAAAGAAAAAAATCTTTTGGTTTTTTTTTGCAAAATAACGTAAAAATAAGGTTTTTTGGGAAAAAAAAAAAAAAAAAAACCCGACCTACCGACCCTATTTTGTTGGCCTATGTTACCGTAAACAGACCTATTTTTTTTTTGGCCTTATCACATATAGTGGATCTGGGTGTTTTTTTTTACTTCCTTAGTTGAAGGGAAATAATTGACAGCAGTAGTACTGTCACTACTTGTACTAAGTTGGTCAGCAAAGCTGGTGTTAACATATTTGGGAAAACGGTCTCAATGAGTATCCCTGCAGTCAATGACATAATTATATACATTTCCCAGAAACTGGATCAGTGGTACATAGCAGGCACATCAAAGGAAAAATACAGAGGGCTAGGGGGAATATGTTTGCTCTGGATGGGCGGTCAGATCAAAGGCAGATGCATTGTAAAAGCTGGTTGGCCTTGAGACCTGGGTCAATGACCGTTACTTGCAATCTGAACACAGCTGCCTGTCGAGACACTGACCTTCTTACTCGGGGTCAATGACCGAGTTTTTATCTGAGAGGAAACTGTTTTACAACATGTGAAAGTCTCTGAAGGATTGGTGAGCGCAGGATAAGATCAGAGAGGGGGTGAAGTGAATAGCGCAAAGAGCCGGGGGACGGAGGGGGGGTTTAACTATTTTGACTGCTGATGCAATCGCCAGCGGCTCGTGGCACTGGAGGGGTGATGACACGGTCAAGTGAGGCGGAGGGGGGTAGCTGTCTAGCCAATGTGTCTGACATTGATTGATGGTAGACCTGAGTCCTCAAAGTGGGGGAAGGGGGGGGGGATGAGTGGGCAGTAGAGAATTGACAGATTTTGAGATCGCCCGCAGAGATATTTGTTCGCCGGCCGTTCCGATTGACTACGTTGCCTAACGACTTTGTACTTCAGCAAAATTTGAACCCGCCCGGCGGGCGATTTCAGAGGAATTTCGAACTCGCCCCACGCGATTTGAAGTCGCCGCGGGCGAGCAGGCGAGCGCCAAAACTCACCCCTGATGTATGCGCACAATGCGTGACAACACGGATGCCTAAAACTCCCAGGTATAGCTGCTGTATGTTTTTACATTTAGTCAAGTTTTGACTAAATGTTTTAACGTAGAGGGGGGAATCGAAACGAGGGTCGTGGTGTATATATGTGTGTGTGTGTGTGTGTGTGTGTGTGTGTGTGTGTGTGTGTGTGTGTGTGTGTGTGTGTGTGTAGAGCGATTCAGACTAAACTACTGGACCGATCTTTATGAAATTTGACATGAGAGTTCCTGGGTATGAAATCCCCATACGTCTTTTTCATTTTTTCAATAAATGTCTTTGATGACGTCATATCCGGCTTTTCGTGAAAGTTGAGGCGGCACTGTCACGCTCTCATTTTTCAACCAAATTGGTTGAAATTTTGGTCAAGTTATCTTCGACGAAGGCCGGGGTTTGGTATTGCATTTCAGCTTGGTGGCTTAAAAACTAATGAGTGAGTTTGGTCATTAAAAATCTGAAAATTGTAACAAAAATATTATTTTTATAAAACGATCCAAATTTACGTTCATCTTATTCTTTATCATTTTCTGATTCCAAAAATATATAAATATGTTATATTTGGATTAAAAACAAGCTCTGAAAATTAAAAATATAAAAATTATTATCAAAATTAAATTGTCCAAATCAATTTAAAAAAAACCTTCATCTTATTCCTTGTCGGTTCCTCATTCCAAAAACATATAGATATGATATGTTTGGATTAAAAACACGCTCAGAAAGTTAAAACGAAGAGAGGTACAGAAAAGCGTGCTATCCTTCTCAGCGCAAGTACTACCCCGCTCTTCTTGTCAATTTCACTGCCTTTGCCGTGCGCGGTGGACTGACGATGCTACGAGTATACGGTCTTGCTGCGTTGCATTGCGTTCAGTTTCATTCTGTGAGTTCGACAGCTACTTGACTAAATGTTGTATTTTCGCCTTACGCGACTTGTTAGTTTTAGTCTACTCAACTATGCGATGTGGTGCGTAGAACCTTTGCCAGAATTGTGCGTTCACAAGTGACGTAAGTCGCGCGGCGCGACAGATCACATCGAATTGGATTGGCTGCGTGCTGTTTGTTCGGCGCTGTCTTGCAACTCGCTGACTCGCATGCACAGTTGTGTATTGCAGATCAATAATTATCCAATGCAATCTAATGTTCCGTGTTTGCCAGTATTTTAACAGTTGAAAATGTCAAAATACCAGAAATAAAATTAGCAGTCAGTCATACAGAAGGGACTGCTGCGAAAACGATTACTGACGATTAAGAAGTAAACTTATAATTCAGTCTACAACCATTAATTACAAAATTAGTGTTAGCTTTATTTGTGCTGAAGAAAATCAAACTTGAATAGAAAAGTCTCGTAACGACGCTCTGCTCCTATACTGAAAAATCCCTGGTCAGACGTTGGACAAACAAAGCAAACAGTGTAAACATATCGCTATGTGTGAACACACCACACGGACTTTTATTTACTTCTATGAAAACATAATCATACCTACTAGCTCCAATCTAAGAGCAAACTCAATATATGTGATGAAACTGTCCGTTACAAGTCAAGTGCAAAATCCAGGCGCTGTAGGTACCAGAAGGTGAATAATTACTAAGTACTGCTCGATTATAGGTTTGGGGGTGAGGGGGGGTGGTGTTATTACAAGATGTGCGTCTGCGTTTCTTTTTACATTTAGTCAAGTTTTGACTAAATGTTTTAACGTAGAGGGGGAATCGAGACGAGGGTCGTGGTGTATATGTGTGTGTGTGTGTGTGTGTGTGTGTGTATGTGTGTATGTGTGTGTACATATGTGTGTGTGTGTGTGTGTGTATGTGTGTGTGTATGTGTGTGTAGAGCGATTTAGAGAAAACTACTAGACCGATCTTCATGAAATTTTACATGGGAGTTCCTAGGTATGATATCCCTGGACACTTTTTTTCATTTTTTGTATAAATGTCTTTGATGACGTCATATCCGGCTTTTCGTGAAAGTTGAGGCGGCACTGTCACGCTCTCATTTTTAAACCTAATTGGTTGCAATTTTGGTCAAGTAATCTTCGACGACGCCCGGACTTTGGTATTGCATTTCAGCTTGGAGGCTTACAAATTAATTAATGAGTTTGCTCATTAAAGTTGTCATTAAAATCGATTTTTCGCAAACAGATTTAAAATTGATTGCATCGTATTCTTCATGACATTCTGAATCTAAAAATATATACATATGTCATGTTTACTCTTAAAATGTGATCACAATTAACGAAAATAGATTAATTAGTCGTACGATTAAAATTTAAGAAATCGATCCAAAAATGATTTCATCTTATTCTTTATCGTTTCCTGATTCCAAAAACATATAGATATGATAGGTTGTATTCAAAACAAGCTCAGAAAGTTAACACGAATACAGAAAAGCGCGCTTTCCTGCTTAGCACAATACGCTACCGCGCTATTCTGGCGTGTGCATATCACTGCGTTTTGCAAGTGGGAGGTGAGCGATTTCCTTCTCGCGGGGATTGACGAAGCTGTACTGTCTTGGTGAAAAACATACAGTGCGTTCAGTTTCATTATGTGAGTTCGACAGCTTGACTAAAATATGTAGTAATTTCGCCTTACGCGACTTGTTTATTTTGTATTCTCTTTTTGTGGAGATTTTTTTTTTTACATGTATAGGCTTTACATTACATTATGTCACGTAGATAAGGGGACAATTACAACACACAGGGGGTGGGGGGGGGGGGTAGGGTGGTCATGGCTGTGTCGTCTGCGTTTCTAATTCTTGTTCATCCTTGTGCACATGTGTGTAATAATAATAATAATAATAATGGTGATTTCCATAGCGCTTTAGAACACACAAAGCGCTAAATACAAAAGCAATAACAACATCATTACCAGAATGACGCCATTGACGGAATAGAACACAATCATAAACACTTTACAACAAAAAACAAAAACAAAACATAAATGTTACAAAAATCCAGAGGCTCTTACAGGAACGAACTCCCAGTACACACAATTATAATGCACACACACACACACACACACACACACACACACACACACACACACACACCCACCCACACATGTCCACACACACGCACACACACACACACACAGTAAACATTGTTCATCCGAAAGTGCACATTCACAGGGTCGCGACAACTACATCATCATAGAATGCTTCTCTGAAGAGGTGAGTCTTGAGATTTGCTTTGAAAGAAGGCAGAGATGGACTGAGACGTAGAGACAAAGGGAGTTTGTTCCAGATATGATCAGCTGCGACTGAAAGACAGCGGCCACCATGATCGTCCCTCTGATACTTAGGAGCTTTGACAAATTTATTTTGGGAGGCAGAGCGGACAACCCTTTCAGGATTGTTTTTCTGCACGAGATCGGACAGGCACTGTGGAGCCGTGCCCGTGGCAATTTGATAAAATATGCAGCAGATCTTGTATTTAATTCTTTGTTCGACTGGAAGCCAATGTAGCTGTTTGAGTAGAGGCGTGACGCTTTGTTTCATAGGTGTTCGAAACACGAGTCTAGCGGCAGCGTTCTGGACTAGTTGCAGGGGCTTGGTGACAGATTTGGGACATTCAGCGAGCAGTGAATTACAGTAGTCTAATCTAGAGAGTATGCCGGAACAGACTAGTCTTTTGGTTGCGTCTTCAGTAAGGTACTGTCGAATGGAACCTATACGCCGGATCTCCATTCGCGCTGCTTTACATGTTTGGACTACATGCTGTTTCATGCTAAGATCTTTGTCAAAAAAGACTCCGAGATCACGGGATGTATCCGAGAACTTGATGTCAATATTGTTCAAAGAGATGGCCTGTGGGAGTTCTGTGTGTGTGTGTGTGTGTGTGTGTGTGTGTGTGTGTGTGTGTGTGTGTGTGTGTGTGTGTGTGTGTGTGTGTGTGTGTGTGTGTGAATGTAAATGCAGTAACACTTTTGGAAATTTAAAGTGTGTATAATATTTGAATTATATATGAGGATGAAAGTCGCTTGTTTATTTCAATGCTTGTTATTCTCTCAGATGCCAGGAGATTGGTTCCGTATAACTCTCGCTAACTGCATGACACATGTCGTATGAATATAGAGCGCTTACTTCCCTTGGGTTAATCTATGTGCACGATAATTATGAGGTCAAGAACTAAAGTGACAAAGGTCGAAATAAAATACTGGATAAGAGCAAAAGGGACTCCTGTGTGAGCAAGATAAGGGAAGCAAACAATATTTTACAAAATGATAACGTTGCACTGTTTACCTCCCTTGAATTACACTGATTGACCTTACGAATCGACTTCACTAATGTTTTTCCTGCGATATTTGTCGAATGTGTGGAAAAAAAGTGTGCAAACATCAGAGACATCTGCTGGACAGACTTTATGACATAGAGTTTTGAATATTATTACATGCCAAGAATCAGAAAAACGAAGGTTGGATGATTGGATTGCTTATCCGGCCGATTGAGGGGGGAGGAGGGCGGGGTCTCAATTTGGCACTCTTACTTTCATAGTCTCTGGTTTCAATCCTTTCTTCCAGATTCTGCTGCGAAAGTGATTGGACGATTGGGAAGTAATATTGACTTCACAATAATAATAGTAAGCACTTGGCCGATTAATTACAATGTCAGAACCTATTTTTGAAGAGGTGTAGGTCCCTGGTTTGCGGTTGTTATGTATATTGATGTGTTTCTATTTGAATCTTTCTAACGTGTCTTTCACATAACAGCAAAATTACATGACGTTTTTTTGGCTAGAATCATATCACTACCTACATACATATACACTACCTGATTGCCGTGATATCCCATGCCAGTCTGCAATCAACGACATGGACCATTCTGGTACTTGTTGCTGACAAAAACATGATTTTAACACATAATTTAATATCAGAATAGCTACATAAACGCTATTGTTTTTTCATCGCAGCAATAGGGTCCGATATTTAGACTCGAACAAGTATAATGCGACTCGTCTTCGACTCGTCGGCATTATACTTGTCTCGTCTAAATATCGGGCCCTATTGCTAGGCTGAAAACACAATAGCTGGTAATAATCCCCCAGCAATAAGATAATAGGGAGGTTTAGAAACTGCGTCCCTATCAGCTACGTCACCTACCAGGACACCTATCTCACATGCGGGTCGCGCTGCGTGTGGTGATTAGGTACGTGTTCACGTAGCAAACCCTTCCATACGTCAGCGCAACGTATGTCAGATTTTATCAAGTCCAACCATCCGAGAAGGGTGTAAGGATGCTCAATATTTTCTGGAATCTTTCCTTCACGCTTCAGTCCATATTTCATAATTTTGGTTTGTCAGCCTATACAGCGTAGTCGCCGATGTGTCAAGAGATGACCCCACGAACGACAAGGCGCTGAGACTTACGTCGCGTATCCTTCTGTGGGCCTATTCAGTGTGCTCGCCTCGATTCACTTCGAAAAGCAGACACAGAAAGCAAAATACCGCTCGTTCAAATGCATTTTAAAGTTAAATCTGTTCAGTGGAATGAATTCAATCCCTACGGTAGAAAAAATAATTGAAAAGCTCCCCTAGAATGGATTTTAGTGCAAATGTGTTGGTGTCTCGATAACACGTGAACACTGTGACCTTCTTTTTGACAACTTCTGAGCGTTAGATACCACGTTACGTGCATCACTGCGGGTATTCCCACTGTCGATCGCTGTGCGTGCTTCTTTTTTTTCTTTTTCTCTTTTTTTCTTTTTTCTTTTTTTTTTCTTTTCTTTTGTTTCATAATTATGATGGACAGTTTTTTTTTTCGTTTTTTTTTCTTCATTACAGTTACTCTATCGTTACCGCTATTTCATTCACCTTTGCTATGTCTAGTAGTTTGTGCGTTTGTTTGCGTGTGTGTGTGTGTGTGTGTGTGTGCGTGTGTGTGTGTGTTGTTGTTGTTGTTGTTGTTCCCATATTTCTGTTAAATAATACCATTTTCAGCGGGACAATACATAACAAGTTAATTAATCCAACGCTCGATGGACAAAAGGCGAGAATTTACAAATTACCAATTACAGTACAAGTTTTCAGCCCAGCATCATACGGCGCATATATAAATAACTTTACATTAATAGCACTATACTACTATTTATCTATATTCTTATACACAGTTCAATTTTACTAGAGATTTCGAAGTCGAGCTTGGTTCTGAAATAAGACCATCATGTTAGTTTTTTTATTTCCGTACTTAAACTGGTTTATGCACATTTTCGATATCAATATAAGGTGATTAATTATGAAGGTTTTCTCTCTGGGGATATCACGTGTGAAATACCCAAAAAGAGCCTCTTCGCAGCTTAACTTTATATTTTTGCCTGTACATTTAAATATGTACCCTTGACATTCCTGCCATATGGGTTGCACTGCTCTACACTGCCAGAAAAAGTGCTCGATGAAGTCGGTTTCGTTACAATACTGACAAAGATTTGTTTGACGAATTCCCATCTTATGTAGCAAAATATTGGTGGGATATATATCGTGTAGAATTTTCCAATGCAATAGACGAAGACGGGTTTCTGTCGAGCATTCGTTTGCTAATTTCCAGTGTTTATCTTCTGATGTAATATTTAATTTGTTCGACCAAAATCCAGCTGAGCTTGGCTCCTTTATCTCATAATTTAACATCCTTAGGCGAATTTGGCGTGGAGATAATTGCATAAATGGCATATGATCAGAACGGGCCTGACCCGTATCACGCAATAATAGAGCTTTAATGGCAGGCTGTATTGCATTATATTCAAATAGGCGAGACTGTTTATATCCAGTTCGTTCACATATTTCCTCAAAAGAGCACATGTCGTTATCGTTAAAAACATCTTTAACAACGCATGTTTTAGCCTTTATCCAGTCATTCATGCATAGCGTTTGCTTCCTGTACCTTATATTTGTATTATTCCATAAGGTTTGATTGCGTACACTTATCTGCTGTTCATTACTGCTTATTTCTTTGATCTTGTGTTTATTGTTTAGCCAGGTGATAAAAGCTTGTTTCCAGAAATATTGCTTTATGGCACCTAGTCCTTTAAAATTTTCTGCACTCACATTTGAGCGCAGACAGCATAAGCGTTCGCCCAGATTTAAAAAAGGATGCTAATGGAATCTGTTGCCACTTTGCGTTACTTCCGTCCAGCAGCCTCATAATCCATGAAATTAGAAATGATGTTTGTACATCTTTGACATTAATCATTTTCAGACCTCCATGATTTGTCTCTTGGCACATTACTTTTCTATTAACTTTTTCATAAGCTCTTTTGTTTGAATATTTTTTTTCCAGATAAATCGGAATAGAGATGAATTTAGCTTATTGAGGAAGTTTTCTGTGGCACATAGAGATTGCAGTACGTAAGTAAACTGTGACAACATTAATGTTTTGACTATACACATTTTCCCCATTATAATTAGGTTTCTTTTCGACCATGTTGCTATTAAGGAATTTACTTTATGTAGTTTAGGTTCCCTAAGATTTTGATTTGTTTTTTCCAAATAATATTACATGGTAGGTCAGCAGAAAATTTATTTATACCAAGCCACATTGCTTCTGTCTTTTGATCATTCATTGCTAACCCTGAAAATTTTGAAAACTGAGTTATAAGATGTAACACGTTTCTTAGGTCTTTCTCATCTTGAAGGAAGAAACTAATGTCGTCAGCATACATAAGTAGTTTAAGAATTTCACCATGTCTATCGGAATTCCTTGGCATTTTAATCCCTTTAACATCTTGATCTGCACGGATTTTGATTGCTAACACTTCGAGGGCCAGAACAAAGGCTAATGGCGAAAATGGACATCCTTGTCTTATTCCAGCATCACATGGGAATGGACTCGAGATCCATCCCATGTAATTAATACTACTCTCTGTATTTTTTGTTAAAGTATCGACCCACCTAATAAAATATTTACCAAATCCGAACTTTTGGAACGCCCAGAGCATATATTCTTTAAAAATCGTGTCAAAAGCAGCTCTGTAATCTAGCGCCATTAAAATACCTGGTTGATTACTGTTATTCATATATTCAATGACGTCATCGATCATTCTAATAACAGTGCTGGAATTTTAAAGTTAAATCTGTTCAGTGGAATGAATTCAATCCCTACGGTAGAAAAAATAATGGAAAAGCTCCCCTTGAATGTATTTTAGTGCAAATGTGTTGGTGTCTCGATAATACGTGAACACTGTGACCTTCTTTTTGACAACTTCTGAGCGTTAGATACCACGTTACGTGCATACTACACCAATATCACTGCGGGTATTCCCACTGTCGATCGCTGTGCGTGCTTCTGATACGGGCGTGATCACGAATAAAACAGGTTTTTTTTTTTATACGTGAAGGCAACGTATCTCATATTACTTTACAATCTAAATATGAACCATTCAAATAAAGTATGAGACCTCCTCTTACAGCATTTTCCTATATCCTGGCGCATAAACCACATTATTTAGTTGTGTGGTTGCTTGACTAAAATTAAATAAATCAGGTGACCCGTTCCAACGGCTCTGCGATATCACAACAAACGATGAAGCACGCAAGGACGACCCAAGCTAAATCTAGAAATGTCATCTCGACCAAAATACTCCCAGGAAGCATATGTTCAAAAAGACTGCAAATTCAGCACAACAGTAACCTTTTCCCAGGAACAGATCAAGTCTGCTTGGTAACCCAAGGCACACGTGTATCATGTGTGTGTGGTGGGGGGGGGGGGGGGGTGTTGTTTAGTTTTGGTTAGTAAAACTGCCTAGCAAGAATGTTGTGTTTCATAAAGACTGTGTAAACGACCATAAAGTAATGTTCCGTCCAATTCATTTGAATTGAAGGCTAGGTTTGGGTACACACATAAAGGCATGCGCGTACGCACGCACACACGCACACCCACAAACACACACACAGACAGACAGACAGACACACACACACACACACACAAACACACACACACACACACACACACACACACACACACTCGCACTCGCACACACATGGCGTCGCCCATTTACACAGACAGACAGACAGACAAGCAGACAGACAGACATACAAACACACACACATATACACATATACACACATACACACATTCGCACATGCACACGACAGTCAGAAACACAACGACGCCCACTTACACCAACACACACCCTTATAAGCGGGGGGTGAAAGCGTGGTGGCCAGTGACCCAGAACGAACACAAACCAACGCTCGAAGTTCGATTGCCCTACTTTTCTTTTCTGTTTCCATTAAAACAAATAAAATTCATTGACTTTACCTGCTGGTTAACACTCGGTATGATCTGGGTCAGTGGAACATAACTTCCACGTGCAGCACACAGCGACACCGACACAATGACCCACGATTTTTTAAAGCACGAGTTTTGGAGTTTTGCTCTACTTTGACAGGTGACGTGGTATTTAACGAGCAGTTTTTACAACTTTCCTCTGCGTGACTTATCTCGGACAGGGATAGGTGAGGTCGGGGTACGTAACGCAATATCTAAACCTCCCTAATGTCAACGGCCTTACTGATATTTACATCCGTATTGTGCTGGAGAACATGTGTATGAAAGAGCAAATAGGCCCAAGTTAAACGCTCATTTTAAGGCACAGTAAGCCTCCCGTAAACCATCACAGAGCTCCCCGAGCGTCTACATACAGTACAAGCATACTTCCATTTAAACGCTCACCGAACGGGAACATCCTGGCTGCTTTCTGTCGAGCGTGAGAAATTGTCAAAGAATTTATTTTTGTGGACTTGGCCCTTTACAACAATGGCGCCTCGTTTTGGTGCTGGACGGCTGTTATGAATATCCCGGAAATCACACCCGGACAGTAAGCCTCCCGTAAACCATCACAGATACTGTCAGGCTTTTACACACAGTACAAACACCCTTCCATTTGAACGCTCACCAAACGGGAACATCCTAGGTGCCCTACGTAAAGAGCGAGCAATTTTTAAAGAATTAATTTTGCAGATTGTCTCGAACACTTTTTGGACCCATCCTGAACTCAGGTCAAAAATGAGTTACTTCCCTTAAACTGGCGATAGCCGTGGATCGATGATTATCAGAATGTTTTTGGACCGTGGTGCGTTTTTGCGCTAGACCTAACTTTTAAAATCTAAATAATAAATTGACAGCTTGTTACACAAACATTATTTAATCATAAAAGAATTCTTTTTTCATCAAGACAAGATCAGTGCAATTCGAAGTTGTGAAAGTTTGAAAAAAGAAAAGCCCGGAAGCAGGGTCACGCAAGGGTCGTAGCAGACGACGGTTTATGCGGCATATCGCCGTTCCTCTCAACAGTCAAAAGCTATCGCAAGAGTTCTTGTGAACCACATCCGTTTGTTTTGTGCATAAAAACGTGCTATTGTAGATAAGCTCACATCGAGTCGCATTCAAATGACTAACTGACGACTACATTGTGAAAAAGGAAAACTGGATCACACGGGTTCACGATGGCTCAGGGGTAAGATAAACCACGCAAACATAAATTCTTTGAAAATTGTTCGCTCTTTACGGAGGGCACCTAGGATGTTCTCAATCGGTGAGTGTTTAAATGAAAGGGTGTTTGTACTGTGTGTAAAAGCCTGACCGTATCTGTGATGGTTTACGGGAGGCTTACTGTGCCTTTAATGAGGGCGAAATAAGTGAGGGCGCCTGAATTGAGCGCTCAAGTTAAAGATTGATTGGCTGGTAAAAATAGTTAGGCAACCAAATCACATTTCTTAAGATGCGCCCGCATTTAATTCGCGCTCCAAAAAGGAGCGCGCAGTTTATGCGCCTGCAGTAACAATATGGACCAAAATAATAGTGTCAAACTGCGCCCGCATTTATTGCGCGCGAAAGTTAAGAATTCCGCCCTCCTATTTTACTCGCGCGTTGTCCAAAAACTTGGAACGAAACCAGTCATTGCTTTCCAAAATGGCGTCGCGCGAAGAAGTTGCGTTCTTGCGTGAATTCAAAGCAAAGATAACGCATTGTGCCAATTTGCTGATGTCTGGAAGTGCGTCACAGCAAGTGGTCCCGCGGGAACATAGACACGCGGGAACATAGACATTGACCAGTTATGCTAGATGATGTTTTGCTTTCTTTTTCAAGCTGAAGAGTGTCATGATTGTGTTCAATCATGAAATTGCGAAAGTTAAACGGTACTTGTTTCACCGTTTGTTGCATGATCCGGTATCAATAATATTATTCTTGTCCCGTTAAATGTTTTCTCCATAGAAATACGAACATACAAAAAAAAAGATTTAGATCGGTCGAAGGCTGCATTGTATATTCGCCCATGGGATGTACACTTTAACCCAAATGCTGCAATGTAGATTCGGATGAAAGCTGCATTTGATGATGTGAGAAATTTTAATTTATAAATAGCATGTTGTTTGCTTGGGTTGAAAGTACATTGGCTCGTGTTCTGAATCATCTACAATCGGGGTGCAATTAGCTCCAGCTTATTAAAGAAAAAAAAGAATCCGGAATGCCCCTTTAATCTCCACACACACATACACACACAAACACACCAACACACACACACACACACACACACACACACACACACACATCAACAAACACCAACACACACAAACACACACACATTATTGTACTTTGTTCTATAAACAACTAATGACATTCACAATCGAAATGTAATACAAAGAACGAACATGTTTCTGTACATTTTTCTAACGAAATAAAATATACACGCGCACCCCCCCCCCCTCAACCCCCTCCCCCCCCAACACAAACACATACACATTGTCACGATCGGGTGACAGAGACCAAGAAAGTGTCACTCAGTGGAGTGCCTGTTCTTGGTCGATTAGGATAGAAAGCGCCTGTGCGTGATATTGGGCTACAGCAGAGGTTGCTGACAGTGCTCAATGAACACGGATGGTTTGCTGCGCACGAGTTTTACAGTGGAGGTTTTTGCTGTCATAGGGCTGACGGTTTTTCGCTGACAGCGCGCACGGGATTTTCAGGGATTGAGTTTCTCGTGTCTTTTTTCTGCTTGGGAGGCAGAATTGTGTATAGCTGGACTGGTTTTGTGACAAGGTCAGTCACGTGTTATTGGCTAGGTTGTCTGAGAGAGACACAAGCACGGGGCACTTGACACCCAGCGGCAGAAGGGGAAGGACCTAATACACAGTTTCTAGAGTATGATGGTTTTTCACCGAATATTGTATTCGGCACTCTAGGGGAGCTTCCACTAGTTAATCCTTCACACTGCCACATATTTTGCTGAGGACAAGTCGTCAACATTCCTTCGTCGGCGATGGCTTTCGCATAAGGATTCGACAAGGGGTTCTGGAGGTTTTTGGTCACTGTTGACGAACAGAGGCTGTTCCAGGGAGGAGGCGGACTTTGCTTCCATTGAGAGTACAATCATAGGCTTTTGAGGTAATAAATCATTATTTAACGCTGTTGATGAGTCTGTGTTGTGGAATGAAATACTCTCTGTTGTTCTTTCCAGGTTAGCGCATAATTTACTCTCTGTGACGCTAAAATACTAGTCTGTATATGGTTTTTGCAGATAGGGAGAGAAGGACGGAAAATGACTGTTTTGTTGTTGTAAAAAGTCCGTTTTGTGCAGGCCCACGTGCTCGATGAGATATTTAAAGATGACATGTTTTAAGGTGGTGGGTGAGGGGTAGCAGACATGTTTAGTGCACCGATGCTTTCTGTTTGCAGCCTTCGTTCGTTTCTTTCGGTTTCCTGTAACCGCTGCACGGCTGCCTTTGACGGGACACTGCTAGCTGCAGACGTTGGAGCTGGGACCTGAGGAAGCTACGCTAACCGGCTAACCAGCAGACCGGCTAACCAGCAGACCGGCTAACCAGCGAACCGGCTAACCAGCAACCCGGCTAACCAGCAACCCGGCTAACCAGCATACCGGCTAACCAGCATACAGAAATAAAGCTAAGTGCACCATGTCTTACGCACCCCGTTGACCACCGTTGTCTTTTCTTATCTGTGATTACCTTGGAGTAGTGACAACGTGGGGTGTGTGACACCTGCATGAAGTAGAGCTTTTTTTGAACAGAACATTCTCATTTTGACTGTATTTACACGGGTTCAGCGTGTTACTATAATTTTCTATATACTACTGGCATTTTGTCAGTGACCACGGGTTTTTTACGTGTTGAGAACGTAAAAGGAACATATTTTGAGTGAAGGCTCGAGGGAGGTGGCGAGTTTATACATAAACAGGCGTCTGAAACTTATACTTTTGTTGACTCTATTTAATTGTATGACTGCGAGAGGGGATCGTGGTGTGGTTAGTTAATTAGTAGTAATTAACCGGTTCATAATCACCTTAAGTGATATATTGAAACGTGACACATGGGGGCCAAGCCGGGATTTACTCAGTTAATTTCCAACTGATAAAGACCCACCAATTAAGGATAACTAAGAGCAGATAATCTCGTCAGTGCTCGACTTATTTTCTGCTTGGTGCGACCCTTTTTTGTATAGTTTTGATCATATACCACACCTTAAGCGATTCACATCTTGCAGGAAATGTAAATTGTAATTTGTGAGTTATTGTATGCGCTAACTGTGATTACTTCCCTTTCCTTTGTTTGTGAATCTTTGTTGTTGTACGTTCAGAGTTTTCCGTTGCAGAGAGCTGAGCGGGGTTAGCGGATTTGTTATTCGTTTTACTCAGTTTTCTCTACATTGTTGTTTCGCATTCTGTAACAGGTTACATTTCTACCGTCTTGTTTTACTTGGATTTTTCTCCATATTTTGACTTTGTTGGAATTTTGGGGGGGAAGGGTCCGAGGACTTCTGTCCTAACCGAGGCTGTGGGAGACACTCTGTTTCACCGCAAAAAGCAGCCGATAAAGTAGGCCACGGCTGTGGGAAACACTTTGTTTCACCGCAAAAAGCAGCCATAAAGTAGGCTACGCGTTTTGTTCTACACCGTTTGGATTTTTCTTCTGCATTTTCCGGTTGCTGGATTTTTGTATCCATTTCATCACCGCGTGTTCTAGCTATAGCTGCGTTAGACTTACTTTGGTAATAAAGCTTTGCTAAAACTAACCATGGCCACAGGGGGATCTCCGACGAGGAGAATAACTTTCGAGACTCCTGGTAGTGAGCAACCGACTGAGCGAGACGCACGCGTTAGAGCCCGAAGCGTTCTAAAACGCTTAGAAGTAGAACGGAAGGAAGAATTTGAGCGACTGACAAGAAAAGAAGAACGTGACAGACAGGACAAGAAGGACGAACTTGACAGACAAGAAAGAGAACGACAGGCCGAACGACAGGCAGAACGAGACAGACAGGAAAGGAAAGACGAACGTGACAGACAGGACAAGAAAGAGAAAGACGAACTTGACAGACAAGAAAGAGAACGACAGGCCGAACGAGACAGACAAGAAAAGAAAGACGAACTTGACAGACAAGAAAGAGAACGACAGGCCGAACGTGACAGACTAGACCGGAAGGAACAGGCGGATCGCGATCACCAGCTAGAGCTAGCCAGGCTACAGGCCGAGAAGGGTACGCTTACTCAGGCTAGCGCGCCGACGTTTGTTGCCGACCGTACGAGACTGCCGACGTTCGACGATGACAAGGACGAGCTCGACGATTTTTTACGCCGGTTTGAGCGCATTGCATCCGACCAGAAGTGGGAAGAGGCCACGTGGGCTAGCCGCCTTAGCACCTGCTTGAAGGGACGCGCATTGCAGCTCTACAACGCTTTGGATGACGACGAGGCGAGAGACTATCAGGCACTTAAGAAGGCGTTACTCCAGCGCTTCAACCTGACTGCTGAAGCCTACCGACGACGTCTGCGTAACAGCAAGAGACTGAGCGGCGAGCTGAGTCATCAGTTTGTGGCACGCCTTAATCTCTACCTGCGGCGCTGGGTGGAGATGGCCGAGAAGAACTGGACCGTCGACGACCTTGCCGACCTCATAGTCATGGAACAACTGATGTCCCGCCTGCGACCTGAGGTGGTGACCTTCGTGCAGGAGCACCAGCCTAAGACTACTCAGGAGGCAGCCGACTGGATCAGAGTACACGAGGACGCCCAGGCGATCTCCGGCAAATCTTCAGGCTCACGGCCGGGAAAATCGGGAAATTCAGGTTCTTCAGGACCCAAGGACGGGAAGGACGATCAGGGACACAAAGGATCAAGTTCCAGAACTGACATCCAGTGTTACTACTGCAACAAGCGGGGCCACGTGAAGAAGGACTGCCACAAGAGACAGGCTGACCAGAAGGGCGTACACTTTGTTGGCAGCGAGGAGTTAAGGGACGTCACGAGCTCATGCACAATTCCACAACTCTGCGTTCCGTGCTCCAGGAAACATTTCCAGCCCCACTGCAACGTTTACGTTAACGGAGTGAAGGGCGAAGGTCTGCGGGACACAGGGGCAGACATGATAGTGGTTCGGGCGAGTCTAGTTCCAGCTATGGCCTACACAGGAGACAGCATCAGGGTGAGAATGGCCGAGGCATCTCACGCTTACGACTTGAACACGGCAGTGATCAAGGTCGTAACACCGTTGTTCACGGGGACCATTGTGGCCGTCGTCATGGACGATCCTCCATGCGACCTGCTCATTGGAAACCGGGTTCAGTTTGTGGACGGCGTCACCAGGGAGGTTCCCGTTTATCGGTCTCCCGACGTCATTTCAGTGCTCACGCGGGCACAGGCGGAGCGAGAGGACAAACCTCTCAAACCCCTACCTGCTGCACGAGCTGCCCTGGGGAACGTGACCCCCGCGCTTCTCGCGAAGGCTCAGGCATCTGATCCGACATTAGCGACTCCTCGGGAGCACGCGAAGTCGGGGAAGGTGAAGCTGAGCGGGAAGCATGGGAGGTCAAGGTTCCTCAGGGACAAGAAGTTGCTCTACCGGGAGTTCAGCAACCAAGAAGGTACATTCAAACAGGTTGTCGTGCCTCGCGAGTTTCGCGAGGGTGTCATGGCAACGGCACACGACTCGATTCTGGGAGGTCATCTTGGCACCAAGAAGACCACGGATCGTGTCTGGCGCCACTTTTACTGGCCAGGCATCTGCACGGATGTCCGACGTTTCTGTGCGTCCTGCGATAAGTGCCAGAAGGTGGTTGCCAAAGGAAGGGTGAGGAAGGTCCCCTTGGAGAAGATGCCGCTCATCGACGAACCCTTTCGTCGGGTGGCAGTGGACATCATCGGGCCCATCTTGCCTGCGTCTGAGGACGGAAACAGATACATTTTGACCATGGTGGACTACGCTACTCGATACCCAGAGGCGATCCCTCTGAAATCGATTGAAGCCACGCGAGTAGCTGAGGCTCTGGTTACTATGTGGTCCCGGCTGGGAATTCCATCAGAGGTACTCACCGACAGAGGCACGCAGTTCACGGGAGGAGTGATGGCGGAGGCAGCACGACTGCTATCACTGGAGCAGCACTTCACCACTCCTTACCATGCTCAGTGCAACGGACTGGTGGAAAGGTTCAATGGCACCTTGAAGACCATGCTGAGGAAACTAGCTCAGGAGAAACCACGCACGTGGGACAGGTACATCCCAGCATTGCTTTTTGCATACCGCGAGGTTCCTCAGGAGAGCTTGGGCTTTTCCCCATTTGAGTTGTTGTACGGCAGACAGGTACGCGGTCCCATGGCTATCCTGCGTCAGGCTTGGACAGACGAAGAAGCTGACGAGAAGGTGCAGACGACAGCGACCTACATCGTAGAACTCAGGAACAGGATTGAAGAGACCTGCAAACTGGCTCAAGAGAACCTGGGAAGAGCAGCACAGCGTTATGCGCGAGGATTCGACCGCAAGGCACGGCCGCGCAGCTTCAAGATTGGAGAACGGGTGTTGCTACTTCTACCTGTCAAACACAACAAGCTACAACTGCAGTGGCAAGGACCTTTTGAGGTGACAGCGAAAGTGGGCCAGAACGACTACAGGATCGTCATGAACGGGAAAGCACGCCTGTACCACGCCAACCTGCTGCGCGCCTACATAGAAAGGACTGCCTACGGGGAAAAGGACAAAGTGACAGAAGCAGTTGCTGTCGTGATGGACGAGACAACGGAAGAACAGGGAGGAGGACGTGTACCAGTTTGTCCGCTGGAGGCTAGTGAGGATCACACGGACGTGCACATCTCACCTGATCTTGGGGACGACCAGCAGGCGGACCTGCAAGAGATCCTGAAGGATGCAGCACGGGTCCTTACAGACATACCACTTCAGACGCATCTAGAGGAGTTTACCTTCGACTTGCTGGAGAAACAGCCAGTGAGGACGAAGCAGTATCCCATGCCTCACGCCCAGAAGGAGGTGGTCAGGAAGGAAATCGCCGACATGACGAAGTTGGGCGTCATCGAGCCAGCGAACTCTCCCTACAGTTCACCAATTGTGCTTGTGAAGAAGAAGGATGGACGCGTCAGGTTCTGTGTCGACTACCGGAAGCTGAACAAGATTACGGCGTTTGACGCGGAACCCATGCCTGATGTGGACTACCTCTTCAGTCACTTGGCCAAGGCCAAGTATTTTTCAAAATTAGACCTCACCAAGGGATACTGGCAAATTCCAGTTGCCGAGGAAGATCGCCCAAAGACTGCATTTACCACTCCATTCGGCCAGTTCCAGTGGACAGTCATGCCTTTTGGTCTACAGAATGCAGGTGCCGTCTTCACTCGCATGATGAGGAAACTTTTGGAACCATTGAAGCGCGAGGACATCAGCAGTTTCATCGACGATGTGCTGATCGCGACAGAGACATGGACTGAACATCTCGACGCCCTGCGCGACGTGTTCGGAAGGTTGAAGGACGGAAATCTGGGAGCTAAACCGTCCAAGTGCTACTTGGGATTTCGGGAATTGTCTTTCCTGGGTCATGTTGTCGGCGAGGGATTGCTCGTTCCAGAGGACGACAAGATCCAGAAGATTCGGGAGGCGGAGCCACCGCGCACGAAGAAAGAAGTCAGGTCTTTCCTGGGCCTAGCCAGCTTCTACAGACGCTTCATCCCGCACTTTGCCGAAATCGCACTACCACTGACCAACCTTACCAAGAAACTACAACCGACCGTTGTAGTGTGGACTGAGGAATGCAGCTCCGCATTCAACACCCTGAAGAGGCGACTCACCAGTCAGCCTATTCTCCGACTACCAGACCTGAACAAGGACTTCGTGCTGAGGACAGACGCTTCAGGGAAGGGACTTGGGGCAGTGTTGCTTCAGGAGACAGAGGGGTTTTTGCACCCTGTTTGCTTCGCCAGCCGTAAGCTGACCTCGGCCGAGGCAGCGTATGCAACGGTTGAACGCGAGTGTCTCGCCATTGTCTGGGGCATCCAGAAGTTCGAAGCGTACCTGTACGGACGACCTTTCTGTCTGGAGACGGACCATCAACCTCTGCAATATCTTCAGGTTGCAAGGTTGGCAAACGCCAGACTTATGCGCTGGGCGTTGATTCTCCAACCGTACCAATTCACGGTACGCGTCATTCCGGGCGCCAACAATGTTGGAGCTGACTTTCTCTCTCGGGCTGTAGAGGAGAACATGACTGTGAGCGAAACCGAGGTTTCGTCTTGAAGAGGGGAGGTGTGTCACGATCGGGTGACAGAGACCAAGAAAGTGTCACTCAGTGGAGTGCCTGTTCTTGGTCGATTAGGATAGAAAGCGCCTGTGCGTGATATTGGGCTACAGCAGAGGTTGCTGACAGTGCTCAATGAACACGGATGGTTTGCTGCGCACGAGTTTTACAGTGGAGGTTTTTGCTGTCATAGGGCTGACGGTTTTTCGCTGACAGCGCGCACGGGATTTTCAGGGATTGAGTTTCTCGTGTCTTTTTTCTGCTTGGGAGGCAGAATTGTGTATAGCTGGACTGGTTGTGTGACAAGGTCAGTCACGTGTTATTGGCTAGGTTGTCTGGGAGAGACACAAGCACGGGGCACTTGACACCCAGCGGCAGAAGGGGAAGGACCTAATACACAGTTTCTAGAGTATGATGGTTTTTCACCGAATATTGTATTCGGCACTCTAGGGGAGCTTCCACTAGTTAATCCTTCACACTGCCACATATTTTGCTGAGGACAAGTCGTCAACATTCCTTCGTCGGCGATGGCTTTCGCATAAGGATTCGACAAGGGGTTCTGGAGGTTTTTGGTCACTGTTGACGAACAGAGGCTGTTCCAGGGAGGAGGCGGACTTTGCTTCCATTGAGAGTACAATCATAGGCTTTTGAGGTAATAAATCATTATTTAACGCTGTTGATGAGTCTGTGTTGTGGAATGAAATACTCTCTGTTGTTCTTTCCAGGTTAGCGCATAATTTACTCTCTGTGACGCTAAAATACTAATCTGTATATGGTTTTTGCAGATAGGGAGAGAAGGACGGAAAATGACTGTTTTGTTGTTGTAAAAAGTCCGTTTTGTGCAGGCCCACGTGCTCGATGAGATATTTAAAGATGACATGTTTTAAGGTGGTGGGTGAGGGGTAGCAGACATGTTTAGTGCACCGATGCTTTCTGTTTGCAGCCTTCGTTCGTTTCTTTCGGTTTCCTGTAACCGCTGCACGGCTGCCTTTGACGGGACACTGCTAGCTGCAGACGTTGGAGCTGGGACCTGAGGAAGGTACGCTAACCGGCTAACCAGCAAACCGGCTAACCAGCAACCCGGCTAACCAGCATACCGGCTAACCAGCAACCCGGCTAACCAGCAACCCGGCTAACCAGCAACCCGGCTAACCAGCATACCGGCTAACCAGCATACAGAAATAAAGCTAAGTGCACCATGTCTTACGCACCCCGTTGACCACCGTTGTCTTTTCTTATCTGTGATTACCTTGGAGTAGTGACAACGTGGGGTGTGTGACACCTGCATGAAGTAGAGCTTTTTTTGAACAGAACATTCTCATTTTGACTGTATTTACACGGGTTCAGCGTGTTACTATAATTTTCTATATACTACTGGCATTTTGTCAGTGACCACGGGTTTTTTACGTGTTGAGAACGTAAAAGGAACATATTTTGAGTGAAGGCTCGAGGGAGGTGGCGAGTTTATACATAAACAGGCGTCTGAAACTTATACTTTTGTTGACTCTATTTAATTGTATGACTGCGAGAGGGGATCGTGGTATGGTTAGTTAATTAGTAGTAATTAACCGGTTCATAATCACCTTAAGTGATATATTGAAACGTGACACTCACACTGATTGACTCCCAAGAACACAGGCACTATAAGATGTTTGATGGGTTGTTGACAGACCAGCTTTTTTGTCTGTCCGAGGGGGAGCATATCGTCTTTTGTTTCATATTTATTGACCAAGGCCGAAGGCCGCGGTCAATAAATATGAAACAAAAGTCGATGTGCCCCCCGAGGACCGACAAAAAAGCTGGTCTGTCAACAAACCAACAAACATCGTTTTTGTCATCATTTTGGTAGTGAGAAAATAAGTGCACAATCAACCCAGGGAGCCATGCTTTGAAACACGGGTCCCGTGCTGATAACCACACGGGTCCCGGTTTGATAACCACTGGCAATCAAAGATGGCGTGTGAAAGCACCTTTCTGTGTTTTTGAGTTCATTAAATGAGTTGGGATGAATATATCAGGTTTGAGGATGCACAGTTCTGTAGGTTCATCTCAGTATTCCACCCCCTCGGCTTTCTGTTGTAAATATTAAGCTGAGTGATCGAATGTGGAAGCTACGTTTGGTCAAAGGTCACAGAAGATTTGCGTCGTGCAGCGAAGGAAAGAATCGCGATCTTGTTTCCGACTCGGTACCTCTTTGTTTTTCATTAGACCTGTCATTCTGCTTGCTCGGCTTTGTTAGATGTTTGCATATCGTGTTGCTATTTTCTTTGCTTTTATTATAGTTTCTTACTTGTGCTTCGTTTATCGATACAACGTCTTGTGCACGAGTCAAAATGTGTGTGTCAGGTGTCGTTTTACTTGAACTTGACGTTCGTGTTTCTCCGAACGTCTGTGTATCGAAACACAGATACACGCACTCCATGACTTTGTAAGAAGACATACCATATCGGTAGGTTTCATTGTTTGTGACTTCTTCTTCTTGGCGTTCGCAACATTGTTTGTGACGAATTTATTGAAGTAGTTTTGTTTTTTTGTTTACTTTTGCCAGTTTGCCAGTTGGTTTTTGGAACTTTGCAAAGCAGTGTCTTGTCGTCTGTTTAGGTCTGGGGAAACGCCAATGAAAAGAGCCGAAGAATCCTCGAGCGTTTCTATTGGGTTTGCTTTTGATTATCCATGTAATAGGGTTTCCTGCAACTATGGTAACCGGGGATTTATTCCCCGGGGAACATGAGATTCATTTCCCAGGTGCTTGTGAATGAAAACTCGTGAAAATGATGACAAACATATATATTTATCGCGCTTTGTTATCAGTAACTCAAAGAAGGCAGATTCTTTTATTGTCAGTATTTTCCCAAACACACACACACACACACACACACACACACATACACACACACATCAACGTCTCACTGATACACATACCCACATATCCTACCTAAACCCCTCACTGATGTATATAAGCGCACATACACACATACACACGCACACACACATACAAACACACGCACATCACAATTGTCGAACCACGGCCATGAATAAGGCGCTCTACACTGACAGTAAATAGATCAATGATTATCAACACAAACGATCCCGATTTCTTGGTCTTCTGGTGGAATTTTTTAATTTGATTACAAACACTTTGAGATCACCGTTACATCTAGCCGGGGTGTCTTTAAAACTGTGTTCTCGTGAAGCCATGGCGGCAAGCAATGACTATGGTCTCCGTTCCGACAATGTTTCCATTGCAAGTTTTATACCGACTCGCGATCCAAACATGCGGGCGCAATAAATGCGCGTGCATCTACAGAAATTGATAACTATTTTTTCCAGCCTATCCGCGGCGTGCAATCTTTACCTTGCGCCCGCAAGTTTGGCTCGCGAGTTTGACCCTATTAATTTTGGCCCACAACGATAAGCTGCGCCCTCAATAAATGCGCGCGACCTCCTTTTTGGAGCGCGAATATATTGCTCGGAAAGGTTAGAGAAGATTGTGAAGAGAGCAGGCTCCATCATTGGCTCTAAGCTTCAGCCTCTCAGCACTCGATTCCCGAGTGTGGCGCTGAAGAAGCTGAGCATGATCCGCTCTGACGACCGCCACCCTCTGCACCAGGCGCTCGCATCGTGCGAGCCCACGCGTGAGTCATCACGCCGTTTGAGGTGCTGGCGGGCCAGGACGAACCGGATGAGGGACCAGGGCCGGACCCGGGGGGGGGGGGGGGGGGTTCCAGGGGTTCTGGAACCCCACCCCTGGAAAAAGCATGCACCTTGCTTTGACTTTTACTAGTTTTAGCACCAAAACAATGCTGCTCTTAACCCTCAAAACAAGGCCCAGAATGCACCAGATTGCACAGATTTTAACCGTTTTTCAAACATTTTCCGGGGGAGCATGCCCCCGGACCCCCCTTGTTCGCGCGCCTGCTTTGCAGGCGCGCGCTTGTGGCTTCGCCACTTCGCTGATTTGCCCCCCCAAAAAAGGAGGAACCCCCCCCCTTACAACTCATTTGGTCCGGCCCTGGGGACTCGTTCCTCCCGATGGCTGTACGACTCTACAACCAGTCCCTGTGAATGTGACAGTATACTAGATAGACTTGAGTGCTGTGAAATTTGACTGTGAGGACTATGGGTGATGTGAACTGTGATGTGAGGACTATGGGTGATGTGAACTGTGACTGCGGAAGGACAATGAGTGCTGTGAACTGTGACTTGGAGGACTATGGGTGATGTGTTGTAGGTGTGAGCGATGGTAGAGTAGAGGACGTGTGATTGGCGGGGTGGGGGGGGGGGGGTAAGAGTGAAATGTTGACGTCTGTTTACTTTGTATGATGGGGGGGGGGGGGGGGTTATGATGTAATGTAATGTATGATGATGTACTATGTGTTGATTGCGAATGTATGGGGGTTATGATGTAATGTATATGTATGATGATGTATTCTGTGTCGATTGTGAATGTATGGTGGGGGGGGGGGGGGGGGGGGTATGATGTAATTTAATGTACGATGATATATTTGGTGTTTGATAGTGTATGATTGTTTGTTAGTTGTAGATTATAGTACGATGTTTGATGTTGTAATGTTTGTGCGTGTGTTATAATGCAATATGTTATGATGTAATGTGTGATGATGTATTCGGTGTTGATAGTGGATGTATGCTTGTTAGTTGTAGATCTAGTACGATGTTTGAGGCTGTAATGTTTGTGCGGGTGTCATATGTAGCCGTACGAGGGTTCCAGTGTGTGAGTTGTGCATGGCCGGGCGCTAGAGTGCTGCATGAATGAGTAAGTGCATGTGGAGTTGTATGGCTGGGTGAATTGTGGGTTGCGTACGTCCGAGGGGCACATGTAGCCTGTGTGTCTGAAGTAGTGGGTATGTGTGCGTAAGGGTGTGCTGATATTGAACTTCAGTTGTTGCTTTGTAAATGTTTATGTATCAGTGTATTATGTCTTGCCACACACATGCCAAATTTCCTTGTATTGATGAGGACAATAAAATTTCTTGTATCTTGTATCTTGTATCTTGTATAAAAGGAGCCCTCCTTTTTGGGGCGCGAATCTTAAGAAATGTGATTTCATTGGCTAACTATTTTTACCAGCCAATCAATCCTTAACTTGAGCGCTCATTTTAGGCGCCCTCATTTATTTCGCCCTCATTAAATGAGCGCTCAACTTGACCCTATTTGGCCCATAACGATAAGCTGCGCCCTCAATAAATGCGCCCTCCTTTTTGGAGCGCGAATCTATAGCTCGCCAAATAAAAGGAGCCCTCCTTTTTGGAGCGCGACTCTTAAGAAATGTGATTTGATTAGCTATTTTTACCAGCCAATCAATCCTTAACTTGAGCGCTCATTTTAGGCGCCCTCATTTATTTCGCCCTCATTAAATGAGCGCTCAACTTGGGCCTATTTGCTCTCTCATACATGTGTGTGTACAACAGCACTGGAGTGGGGCCATTAATACAGTCTGTATGAGGTCAATAACTTGCAACTCATTTGAATGTTAAAACCGTTGTAACGTCACTGTTTGTATTCTATTGATCATGAGATATAAAGAAGCAGAAATACGTGTAAAACAGGACAGACGGATCGAGTCTCCTTTTCTCGATGTAAACCTTTATCTGAAATTAGAAAAAATCCTGTTTCAAAAGTTTGGCTGCGACTTGTGCTTTTTAATAGTATTGGAACATATTCTTGCGTTTGTACCGATCTGCTAGTATCAACCTGACTGTGTCCAAGGATTGATGCATGAAGCCTCGTGAAAACATTTCGCCTGACCGTATAAGATCTGGTTAGGCTTTCTTTTTTCATATTTAGTCAAGTTTTGACTAAATATTTTAACATCGAGGGGGAATCGAAACGAGGGTCGTGGTGTATGTGCGTGTGTGTGTGCGTGCGTGTGTGCGTGTGTGTGTGTGTGTAGAGCGATTCAGACTAAACTACTGGACCGATCTTTATGAAATTTGACATGAGAGTTCCTGGGTATGAAATCCCCGAACGTTTTTTTCATTTTTTGGATAAATGTCTTTGATGACGTCATATCCGGCTTTTCGTGAAAGTTGAGGCGGCACTGTCACGCCCTCATTTTTCAACCAAATTGGTTCAAATTATGGTCAAGTAATCTTCGACGAAGCCCGGGGTTCGGTATTGCATTTCAGCTTGGTGGCTTGAAAATTAATTAATGACTTTGGTCATTAAAAATCTGAAAATTGTAAAAAAAAATAAAAATTTATAAAACGATCCAAATTTACGTTTATCTTATTCTCCATCATTTGCTGATTCCAAAAACATATAAATATGTTATATTCGGATTAAAAACAAGCTCTGAAAATTAAATATATAAAAATTATTATCAAAATTAAATTGTCCAAATCAATTTAAAAACACTTTCATCTTATTCCGTGTCGGTTCCTGATTCCAAAAACATATAGATATGATATGTTTGGATTAAAAACACGCTCAGAAAGTTAAAACAAAGAGAGGTACAGAAAAGCGTGCTATCCTTCTTAGCGCAACTACTACCCCGCTCTTCTTGTCAATTTCACTGCCTTTGCCATGAGCGGTGGACTGACGATGCTACGAGTATACGGTCTTGCTGAAAAATTACATTGCGTTCAGTTTCATTCTGTGAGTTCGACAGCTACTTGACTAAATATTGTATTTTCGCCTTACGCGACTTGTTTCTTTTTCAGCAGCGGCCCTCACCTCCAGCGCATCCCACCACTGCCAGCACCTGTAAACAAAACCCTGTACCCTGCCCTAGGCCACCAGTAAGTAGGGTCGATGAAGGCTAGGGCAGCACCGGCAGGGGTTTAACCCCTGCAACCGCTCCGGCCGCCGGCTTGGCCTAGCCCGAGACTTGAAAATGCTGTGTGGTCCTGCCCCCCCCCCCCCCCCCTGGCGTTGGGTGGAAACTGGGAGCCCTATGCTCCCAGGCTAAAATGCAAGGGCGCGGAGGAGATTTTCCCCGTACGTGCGGTACGCAGGCCCACCCGTGTGTGGATACGCCCTGGTGCCCATGAAACAAATCCCCAGGTATGGGTGAAATACCAAGACTAGACATCCCAACGGCGGAACTGGCGGAAGAGGAGAGTGAACTCCCAACAGCAGCGAAGGCGGAAGAGGACGTCTAGTCACCCATCCCAACGGTCAGACAGGCGGACGAGGAGCTTGCTCCCAACGGCTGGCTGGGCGGACGAGGATGCCCCATGTTACTGCTGCTTCCACAAGCGCTGGGTAGGAACGACTCGTTAGCCAAGGTAGGCAGCATTCCTACTTACTTACTTACTGCCTTTCACGCCTGGTGGCGTGTAGGGCAGCGGCAGCATTCCTAGGAGAAGGAAAACTCTGAAGACAAACCTGGGGGGTTAGACCCATTAGCTGAAACCCCCATGTCACCCCCATGTCACATCCAACTTGCTAGGGGAACACAACCGGCAGAGGTGGCAACAGGACAGATATGCCCCAATCTGGCACAGAAGGCGAATACAACAGCAGACTGGACAGCTCAGGGCGTCAGCATGGATGCGGAAGATGCGACGGCCATCCAGAAAACGGGTAGATTGAACTCGGCAGCCCGGTAAAGCAATCAATCTAGGAGAGCGAACACTCTGATATAAAAACAAGCTGAAGTCGGATGTGCTGGGCCTGACTTGTCAGGCGCGTAACGGCAGTACAACGCATCTACGCTCACATGACAGACAGACTGGATGATAAACTTACAACACACAAATCACACACACACACACACACACAACTCAAAACGCCAAGCGCTAACAGTCTTTACTGCTCAGGGGGAGTAACTGCTTTGCTCCTATCTCAACAGAAATCTAGGTGGGTTATAGGCCCTTAGTCTAATCAATCAGGATTCCATACCTTGTTAGCCTTTTCATCGCAGATAAACTTGGCTGAAGAAAATGAAAACGAAGAACACATTTAGTTATATAGAAAACGAAAGCTAGTTCATGGAACGTTTTGTTATAGAAAAAAAACGAAAGCTAGTTCATGGAACGTTTTGTTATAGAGAAAACGAAAGCTAGTTCATGGAACGTTTTGTTATAGAGAAAACGAAAGCTAGTTCATGGAACGTTTTGTTATAGATAAAACGAAAGCTAGTTCACGGAACGTTTTGTTATAGAGAAAACGAAAGCTAGTTCATGGAACGTTTTGTTATAGAGAAAACGAAAGCTAGTTCACGGAACGTTTAGTTATGGAGAAAACAAAAAGCTAGTCCATAGAACCTTTTGTTATTGGCCTGTTAAAGGCACAGTAAGCCTCCCGTAAACCATCACAGATACACACAGTACAAACACCATTTCATTTAAACACTCACCGCTTGAGAACATTCTAGGTGCCCTCCGTAAAGAGCGAGCAATTTTCAAAGAATTTATTTTTGCGTGGTTTATCTTACCTCTGAGCCATCGTGAACCCGTGTAATCCAGTTTCCCTTTTTTTCACAATTTAGCCGCCAGTTTGTCATTTCAATGCAAATCTCTGTAAGCTTATCTGCAATAGCACGTTAGTGTGTACCTTTGAATCTGAAGTGCAACATTGAAACGGCTGTAAACTAGACCAGTGGCGGTTAACGGTTCAGAGGAACCGGCTGGCGCCAAGCAGCGTCGTCTGCATCGAGAACCACGACCTTGCGTGACCCTGTTTCCGGGCTATCTTTTTTTAAACTTTCAAAACTTCGTATTGTTTTGATCTTGTCTTGATGAAAAAAATATTTCTTTTATGATTTAAGAATGTTTGTATAACAAGCTGTCAATTTATTATTTATATTTCAAAAGTTAGGTCAGAAGCCCAAAAAAGCACCGTCCGATTGTCTGACAGACAATCCGCAAAATTAATTCTTTGAAAATTGCTAGCTATTTACGTAGGGCACCTAGGATGTTCCCGTTTGGTGAGCGTTCGAATGGAAGGGTGTTTGTAATGTGTGTAAAAGCCTGACAGTATCTGTGGTGGTTTACGGGAGGATTACTGTGCCTTTAAGGATAGAAAAGCATGCACCAAGAAGTGATATCTGGCATATCGCCACCGACTCAGTCATACAACACATTCATGCAGGCGAGCTGCGAACACAGCAGTAAGGCCTCCCAGTGACTGCACGCAGTTATCCAAAAATATGACGGCTTACTAGTGCCAAAACCAAGGGTTACCATTTTCACGTGAAAATTAGTAAATAACAGTGTTAATTACTAATTTTCATTTTTGCCTCGTTTTCGGTCACAGTAGTCGGACTTTAAGAGTCAGCACTGAGAGGCTTCAACGTCCGGCAAACATCACTCTCACACTATTTCTGAAATATTTTTTATTAGAAGGCCTTATCGAGCAAATTATCCGACGGGAAGATGCATGTCACAGTTTTCTGCAATAGCACTTTCCTTAACGTTGTTTTGGGTATCTTAGAAAAGAATAATCGACCCCGAAAACTTTCGAATCGAAGCTGTTCGTAGCAGACGGACTTTTGATCGGCTGTGGTCTTACACTTTCACAGATATCTTTCAATATAATTCCTTATTCGACAAGTTGTCGGGCAGACAGCCGTACCTCATAATTATTTGTTTTCACTACCACACTCATAAATTTGCTTTGTAGTGTATTAGTGAAGGACAATCGATCCGAACATGTTCGAACCGAGAGAGGAAAAATGACGGCCGGCCGGACATGTGCTAAAGGTCCGACCACAAGCAGACGGATTTCTTCGGTCGAGACTCACACACTTTCACAAATATCGTTTGATAGAATTCGTAATTCAACAAGTTGCCGGACAGACAGTTGTATGTCACGGTTATATACACATGCGCTCAGCTCCTATTGTTAATTTGCATCGGATTAAAGAACTAGGACCAGAAAAGTTTGGAATTGAAGGATGTTTCGCTCTGGCCGGTGTAACAGTCGCGCATGCGCATTGAGCCCCCACAGTCACGAGGCACATGAAAATGAGTAATTAACGCGTGAAAATTACTTATTTTTAGTTTTGGTGCTAGTAAGCCGTCAGGAAGCAAGCCAAAACTGAAAATTAGACATTAACACTTGAACATTAGTAATTAACACACGTCATAATTGTAATTTTCTCGTGAAAATTAGTAACTTTCACGGGTTAATTACTAATTTTTAGTTTTGGCGCTAGTAAGCCGTCATACAAACAGGCTAGCCACGAACACAGCTGCGGTGAGCAGCGTCATACGGGCACTGTCGCTGTTGAGGAGAGGGTCGACCGCTGAAATAACTCAGTGGTGTCGACTCGAGATGATTACTGACTGTTCCAAGTCGCGAAAGAGACAGGTAAGATTATTGATCTTAATGTGTCAGTAAGTGGCTGTCTGGGATGTTGAAGAGGAGGAGGAGGAGGAAATAGAGGAGTGTGTGTGTGTGTTTTGTGTGTGTGTGTGTGTGTGTGTGTGTGTGTGTGTGTGTGTGTGTGTGTGTGTGTGTGTGTGAAATTAATAAACAAGTCCTGTACAACAATATCCAAATGTGTGTCAATGTATTGACCTAAACATCAAAAATAAACTGAAATGTCTGAGCCTGTCCTGACTGACCAAAAATGTCGATCGATATAGCGTCATCAAAGGTGTTTAACGAACAAAATTGAATATTTATTTGAAATATCATCTTACAGAATTTACATTTTAAACATCATAGAAATGTGTCCATTAGGTTCATGTGCATCTGGTCAGGCTTTTGCATGCAATAAGATCATCACGCTACTCGGATACATGCCAAAAATCAATATCCTGACATCTTCCTGTGCATAATAGAATTTTTATTTTGAATTAATCTCTGGCCACTGATGACAAATTCAGTGTGAAATCAATCCTCTGCACAGGAATCAGTCGAGATATCCATTGTCGGTATGTGTTCTGATCCCATATTTAAAACAAGTTTGTGTGAAGCGATATACAAACATTTTAGTCAATCTGTAGGCATCAATAACACACAAAATCATCGGCGAGACTAGCCCTAACCCTAACCCTAACCCTAACCCTAAGACTGCATTCAGATAGTCTCGGCTTAACTTCCCCGAAGACCGAGACGGGTCACGCTCGTCTCCGCGAAGCATGCACACATTAATTAAAATCGACCTATTTCCTTTATTCTGAGCGCGTTTTTCAAGTAAACATAACGTATCTATATATAATTCAAGATTCAGTGATTTTTTCATCTGTGAGGAAAACTCGTTTGTAATGTCAACTTTAATGAGCAAACTAAATAACTAATTGTTAAGCTTCCGAGCTGAAATGCAATCCCAAAGTCCGGCCTTCGTCGAAGATTGCTTCAAGTTCAACAAATGTTCAGTAAATTTGGTTAAAAAATGAGGGTGTGACAGTGCCGCCTCAACAATCACTAAAAGCCGGATATGACGTCATCAAAGACATTTATTAACACACACACCCATCCAAACACACACACACACACACACACACACACACACTCACACACACACACACACACACACACACACACCATGACCCTCGTCTTGATTCATCTTCTAAGTTAAAACATTTAGTCAAAACTTGATAAGGAAAGAGGAAAAGTCTTGGCTCGATCAAAGATAGCGAAACCGAGCTGTTTGTCAGGAGAATGACTGTACGAACGACACACCATTTTGAGTAGGGAAAGGTTGTCTAATATGGACCACGTTTTGTTTCTTGCTGATAACTAGCTTGTTTTCTTGCAATGAAGTTTCATTTTGTGTTTGGTAGTTCTTTTCCCTTCGGTTAACCATTAGGCCTAATTAGAGTGAATAAACTTTGATAGCCATGAAGCAAACATGAAATTCACAGCTTGGCGCCTGATATGGACAAGTGAAAAGGCCTTTACGAAACACTTGAAAAAGCCCCCAATACTTCAAAATAACATGATGCCACTTAGTGTGTAAGTCAGACTAATTCAAATATGCCTTAGGGATTATAAACCGTGGCAGATTATTTGTAGAGGCAAACAGGCAATTAAAGAAGTTTTTTTAAAATCAAAATTTGATGATAACCCTGCAGGCATGAACTGATGGAATATGTATTTTTACAACCTGAACTGGAAACAGATTGTTGATAAGTGTTTTAAAACAACTAAGGACACACAGTTAAGATAGTTCCAGACCAGATTGCTTCATCGCATTCTTGGTGTTGCTAGCCGGTTATATGTTCAAAAGATTCTTGACAGTCCCCTTTGTGCCTTTTGTAAAAATGAAAATGAAACAATTTCCCTAATATTTTGGTACTGCCCGCTTAGTCGAAAATGTTGGATTAATTTGGAAGATTTCTTAAACAGAAGTTGTATTTACCGCGCAAATGTTCTTTTTACAGAAGAATGTATTTTGTTTGGGTGTATGCAGGGATCGCGTTTACGCACGATTTTTGCGTATTTGACGCATTTTAAAAGTCGCTGACGCGTTTTTTTCGCCGCGCCGCGTAAGCCATACGCAAAAATATTGTAACTTTTTCTTGTCTTCACGCAGCGCTTTTGCTCTGACTTAATAATCACCCGATCCTGAAACTGACTATAGGGCTCGAGAAGTGACGACACACATGAAATCTGTGCGTCAAAACTAAAGTCCGTTTCTTTTTGCATCGAAGTATCGCAAACGAACGTAACGAGGGTATTACCAGATAATGTCTTGTCGGATAATGAAACAGACATTAGCTGCTCTCCCATCTCGCGCTTCCAAAAGCAAGGCGGAAAGTATGTCTAGTCGTATTAGAGCGGGAAACAAACTCGCAAGGCCCGAAGGTTGGAGACAGCAGGGGTGTTATTCGACAGGCGTGCGCGGAGTTCGACAGGAAAACTCGCCGTATTTAGGTAAGGAGTGTCTTTAAGTCTTTCGTGCGTGTTTTGTTTGTGTCTGTACGTGTTTTCGTAGTACGCAAAAATATTGGTCCGTGACGCGTTTTTTTCGTTTCGTTGCGTATGACTTACGCGTTTTTTAAAAAGCTAGCGCGATCCCTGTGTATGGACAATGTTAAGGTAGATGCGGTTTGGGATTTTATCATTTTGTTTGCAAAGTTTTATATTTAGAAGAGTAAGTTACAAGAGACAAGGCCACTGTTAGAAATATTTTTAAGGAATTTGAAATACAGATATGAAATAGAAAAATATTCCAGTTTCATTGCTGGTAACATTACCAAATTTGTAGAATTATGGTCCCCATATGAAGAGTTGGTTAGGTAGTACGCTAGGTTGTGCAGAGATGTGATGATTCGTGTATATATATATGTCTTTTTTTGTTTTTGCTTGGATGTTTTTTTGTGTGTTTTTTGTTGTTTGTTTGACTGTATTATTATCTGACTGTATTATTATTATTAAGCAGGTAGTACGTTCATAATGTCCTCAATGTTTGCTCGTGTTGTATTTGTAAAAAATAAATAAGTGTAAATAACAAAATTGTAAAAAATAAAAAAAAATAAAAAAATATGCCTTAGATTTATCTTTTTTCGGGTTGATGAGAGCATTATTTGAAGCAAAACAGAAAACTACAGAAGCTAATCTAGACTGAAAATAAATTAAATTCTCAACTTCCACGAAAAAAAGACTATTTGATTTTATGTTTATTCTCGGGGGCAAGTTATAGATTATTTTCAGCAAACTTCTTAATGAAATAATGAAAATAGCCTTTAGCTTTTATTTTCTTCGATTTGTAGAAGGTGGTCCAACACTATGGAACACCAAATAGGCCATGTCCCCGCGGAATTCCGCGTGGACTTTCGAGTGGAAAGCTAGCAGTAACAGAGTCGCGTTACCCCAAAGTCAAGGGATCTATTAATCCCGTTTCGCCGTTATCCCATTTCGCCCCCATCCCATTTTGCGAAATTTTACAAGCCAAGCGTCATTTTACTTCCGTGTCATGTACCATTAGATCCACGTCCCATTTTGGCGCAATCCCGTTTCGCCGTTATCCTAGTTCGCCCCCATCCCATTTTCGCGACATTTCACAGGCCAAGTGTTATTTTACCACCATGTCGGGTACCATTAGCTCCACCTCCCATTTTAGCGCAATCTCGTTTCGCCGTTATCCCATTTCGCCCCCATCCCATTTTCGCTACATTTCACAGGCCTAGTGTCATTTTACCACCGTGTCATACCACTAGCGCCACATTCCATGTTGTCGCCATGCCGTTTTGCCGTCATCCCATTTCGCCGCCATCCCTATTTCGCGACATTTTGGATTGTGGCAAAATGAGATTTTGCGTAAACGGAATGTCTCCCTAGTTGAATGACGCAGTATAGTAGCATAGTGTGAGGCTTGGCAAGAAGAATAAAACAAAAATGGGATGGTTGCCAAATGGGATGGTGTCAAAATGGGATGACGCGCTATTGTCTACCATACCCGTGTGACTTGGAATAAGGCCGTGAAAGGTAAATATGCGCCGACATGGCTGCAATCTACTGGCCGTATAAAATTTCATCTCACACGGCATCACTGCAGAGCGCCTAGAACTGTACCCACGGAATATGCGCGATATAAGCTTCATTGATTGATTGGTTGATTGTTATGACACGGTAGTAAAATGACGCTTTGGCTTGTGTATTGTCGCGCCAATGGGATGGGGCAAAAAATGGGACGGCGGCAAAATGGGATTGCACCAAAATGGGATGTGGATCTAGTGGGGCGGCGAAACGGCATGGCGGCCAAATGGGATGGTGTCAAAATGGGATGTCGCGCTATTGTTATGACACGTTAGTAAAATGACGCTTGGCTTGTGAAATGTCGCGAAAATGGGATGGGGCAAAACATGTGACGGCGGCAAAATGGAATTGCACTAAAACCACCCCCACCACTAAGCGTAGAGGCTATAAACAACAAATATTAAAAATAATAAAAGGCATGTATTACTTTGTGGAATGCGATATTTTTACATTTTAACATTTTTAATTTTTTACAAATCACGGTTTTAGGTTCGACGTAATTTGTAAAATGTGTTTACATTTTTACAAATCACGGGTTAACAGTGGTCCATGTTAGGCAACCTTCCCCTACTTTACTCCGTGTTGTCTAGATTGGGACGTCAAGGACTGTCGCATCTTGGCAAGGCGCCAGAAGGTGTGTTTCACATTCAGTGTGTGCTATCCTAATCGGGAATGTCGGTGGGCTGTTTGTGTAATTCGTGGTTTCAAAGCACTGTGCTAGATTCCCTCAGTTAACTGTGACAGAGAAAGTGCGTTTTCAACTGCCCATGGCTTTAATTCAGTACAGGGAAGCTGAATACCCTCAGCTAGCTATGACACATTCTGTGTGTATTTAACTACCTGTGGCGTACAGGCGCGCGGTAACGAAAAACACGCCCCGGCGCGCGTTGGCTACCAAAATCGTTAAAAAAAAAACCACTATATTTTTCAATCAAACGAAGACAGCCGAACAGGACATTAATCACCTGCGGATGTGAACGACTGTGAGTGTTGCTGTGCAACCTCTTAAACTAACTTACACAGAATAATCCTGCTTTTGGCCCCATCACGGTCGTCATCAACTTTAAGGCTTAACGTAAAATTTAAAACACACGTAAAAAAAACCATTTGAAATGAGTCGCACGAGATAGTTAAAGGTCCAGTCTGCCTCAAAAGGTTTACAGTACGATTTGAATCTTCTCTCGAAAAGGGTAGTTCTAACCATATGGAACACACTTGCAAAAGCATTTAACAGCATTAAGTGACACAGTTTGTTTTAATGGCTATTTAGCTTGCGTAAACCACACACCATGTTTCGTGGTTAATTTTACCCCTGAGCTTACGTGGACCCGTGTCACACACTTTCCTATGCAGAAAAGTCGTCTGCTACGGGAAACACGACCTTGCGTGAACTGCTTCCGGGCTTTCAAAATTTCGAGTTGTACTGATCTTGTCTTGATGAAAAAAGAAATATTTTATGATTTAAGAATGTTTGTGTTACAAGCTGTCACTTTATTATTTTGAGTTCAAAAGTTAGTTCTAGCGCCAAAACGAGGCGTCCGATTGTCGTACTAGACAATCCGGCTGGCCACGCAACAATAAATTCTTTGAAAAATGCTCGCTCTTTACGGAGGGCACCTAGAATGTTCTAAAGCGGTGAGTGTTTAATTAAACGAAAGGGTGTTTGCAATGTGTGTAAAAGTCTGACAGTATCTGTGACCAGAAACGGATGGTTTACGTGAAGCTGTGTGTGCCTCCTGACAGTTAAACAATGGTTGATCGTTACATTTTTATATTTAGTCAAGTTTTGACTAAATATTTTAACATCGAGGGGGAATCGAAACGAGGGTCGTGGTGTATGTGCGTGTGTGCGTGCGTGTGTGCGTGCGTGCGTGTGTGTGTGTGTAGAGCGATTCAGACTAAACTACTGGACCGATCTTTATGAAATTTGACATGAGAGTTCCTGGGTATGAAATCCCCGAACGTTTTTTTCATTTTTTTGATAAATGTCTTTGATGACGTCATATCCGGCTTTTCGTGAAAGTTGAGGCGGCACTGTCACGCCCTCATTTTTCAACCAAATTCGTTGAAATTTTGGTCAAGTAATCTTCGACGAAGCCCGGACTTTGGTATTGCATTTCAGCTTGGTGGCTTAAAAATTAATTAATGACTTTGGTCATTAAAAATCTGAAAATTGTAAAAAAAAATAACAATTTATAAAACGATCTAAATTTACGTTTATCTTATTCTCCATCATTTGCTGATTCCAAAAACATATAAATATGTTATATTCGGATTAAAAACAAGCTCTGAAAATTAAATATATAAAAATTATTATCAAATTTTTTTTTTCGAAATCAATTTAAAAACACTTTCATCTTATTCCTTGTCGGTTCTTGATTCCAAAAATATATAGATATGATATGTTTGGATTAAAAACACGCTCAGAAAGTTAAAACGAAGAGAGGTACAGAAAAGCGTGCTATCCTTCTCAGCGCAACGAATACCCCGCTCTTCTTGTCAATTCCACGGGCACTGCCTTTGCCACGGGCGGTGGAGTGACGATGCTACGAGTATACGGTCTTGCTGCGTTGCGTTGCGTTCAGTTTCATTCTGTGAGTTCGACAGCTACTTGACTAAATATTGTATTTTCGCCTTACGCGACTTGTTTTCTTCTAATCCCGACATAGGTTTATGTCGACTCAGAGGTCGAGTCGATTTTGTTTAGGACAACCTTATATCAATTGTTGCCGCGTGATCCTTGGGGAAGAAATCCTCAATCACAAAGCCAAAACTCTCATGGTGTGGAAACTTCCTTTAAAATATCAGAGGAATGTGTTATGTAACTGAGGCGGATGTGTGTGTGTGTGTGTGTGTGTGTGTGTGTGTGTGTGTGTGTGTGTGTGTGTGTGTGTGTGTGTGTGTGTGTGTGTGTGTGTGTGTGTGTGTGTGCCAGGGTTAAAGTCAAAATCATTATCCGCAGTTGAAAAACAACCCACGATCAATAACTTTCTGATTAAATAAATAAATAAAACACACGTTTTGTCAAGTTTTGACTTAGTGTTTTCAGAAAGTGCGGGAATCTATACTAAGGATAAGGATAAGGGTAAGGTGGCCTATAGTCCTGTGAGGTTACCCTCATGGAACGTCGGACTGCTTTCTCACTGAGGAAAGCAAGCTGCCACACTACCCGCCATAAACAACAACTTGGCAGATACGGTTGAGTGTAGATCTTTGTGATGAGGCCGTTTGTTGTAAAAGCAGTTATATGACTGGAAAGACCATCCATTCTTCCACCATATTCAGCAAACAGATTGGTTTTATATTAGGTAGTGTTTATACTGTGGAACCTTCAATACAGACACCCCTCACAATCAAATTCACAACAGCAAGGTTCCTTGTGACGGGTTTTAAAACATGTCCAGAAGATTACATAACATCTGCGTTAAAATCTGCGATAATCCACAATGGTACTCGGAGTACGTCTCGTATTTAGGCATACAATCCTGAACGTTTTAAACCAACTCAATCTGTCATTACTGAAATACAGTCCTTTTGTCATGATACCCCTCAAAATTGACGCAAAAAACCTCCCCTTTATGACCGCTCATGCGATCGGCACCTGCATTAGTAGGAATGGCATTACGCAAAATAGCGAAACTGAGCAACCGGTTCTGGATAGTTAATTGATTTGGCTTTCACCTCGTTGGTAAAAATTGCGTTTTAATTGGTATTGACGTTTTTGTCAGGTTGATTTTGGGGGTACCCTTACTTCGGCGCCAGTCACTAGACCCCGTAAACGAAATCATTGATCCGAAAAGTGTGCCAGATAGCCAAGTGAAGACCTTTTAATGGCCTTAACAGTTTGAAATAATTGACACGGGAATAACTGTTTTAATTTAGGTACAAAAATGGGTGTAACAATTTGTATTCCAAGTTTATATTATTTGTTTGCGTCAAGGGAAATAACTCCTTGAAAATAAAGAGTATAGAACGGGGTTATGTCCCTTAACCTGTCTCGGGCATATCGACAAATCTGCACAGTAAATCGACATTGAATCTGCATGTCGTTAGTTGACTTGAGCAAGGTAAGGATAATTTATTTGCTGTTCCCCTTGAAATGAAGAAAACCGAATACAATTCAAGAAGTAAGAGAAACAAAATATACAAAGTTAAAAGATTGAGACAAAAAACCCAAGGGTAAAACAAGTCGCGTAAGGCGAAAATACAACATTTAGTCAAGTAGCTGTCGAACTCACAGAATGAAACTGAACGCAATGCAACGCAGCAAGACCGTATACTCGTAGCATCGTCAGTCCACCGCTCACGGCAAAGGCAGTGAAATTGACAAGAAGAGCGGGGTAGTAGTTGCGCTGAGAAGGACGCTTTTCTGTACCTCTCTTCGTTTTAACTTTCTGAGCGTGTTTTTAATCCAAACATATCATATCTATATGTTTTTGGAATCAGGAACCGACAAGGAATAAGATGAAAGTGTTTTTGAATTGATTTGGAAAATTTAATTTTGATAATAATTTTTATATATTTAATTTTCAGAGCTTGTTTTTAATCCAAATATAACATATTTATATGTTTTTGGAATCAGAAAATGATGGAGAATAAGATGAATGTAAATTTGGATCGTTTTATAAAAATAATATTTTTTTTACAATTTTCAGATTTTTAATGACCAAAGTCATAAATTAATTTTTAAGCCACCAAGCTGAAATGCAATACCGAAGTCCGGGCTTCGTCGAAGAATACTTGACCAAAATTTCAACCAAATTGGTTGAAAAATGAGAGCGTGACAGTGCCGCCTCAACTTTTACGAAAAGCCGGATATGACGTCATCAAAGACATTTATCAAAAAAATGAAAACAATTTCGGGGATATTATACTCAGGAACTCTCATGTCAAATTTCATAAAGATCGGTCCAGTAGTTTGGTCTGAATCGCTCTACACGCACGCACTCGCACACACACACACACACACATACACACACACACACACACACACACACACACATACACACACACACACATACACCACGACCCTCGTCTCGATTCCCCCCTCTATGTTAAAACATTTAGTCATAACTTGACTAAATGTAAAAAACAAGGTTAGCCTTTTGGGAGATTCGAACTCGTGACCCGAACACATTTTTACCGTGCACACGCTATAGCAGGGCTGTGTAACAGCGTGTTGTGCATATTATTTAGCCGGGGGGAAAAAACTGTTTTATTCATTGTTCTCTTTTTTTATTCAGCCGACAGGAATCGTATCTCTGGAAACGGAAACAGGACTGGAGTCTCGGTAGAGCCTTGGTCGATTCCTGGAACATCTGACTACACTATGCATCATGGCTTCGCTGCTTCCAGGTTTGTGGCTGGTTCACAGTCCTTACTCAACTGAAAGCACCAACATAGACGTAGATGATTAGACGTACAACTGTATTCTCTCTTTTAAAAAAGGGCAGGGAGTCGGGTGGGTTTGGGGAGGCGACGTTTAAACAGACGCAGATGCATAGCTAGACATTCAACTGTATTCTCTTTTCTTAAAACGGGTTGGGATTCGGGCGGGTTTGGGGAAGCGAAGTTTCACAGAGAAATATGTACTTTCTACAAACATCAAGCTAGCAGTTTCTCACTGTATGCAATCCAACAGATACACAATACCAAGTAAACGAGCTGAGATGCACTTTTCAGGTAGCAGCGACTAATTCCAGAAGAAAATGTTTTGTTATCGACCATTGGTGTTAAAATAAACATGTGGATTAAGCCTATGTAAAAGTTCAGTCTCCTGAGTTTATCGTTGGGAAACTTGATTAACCAAAGATTCAAGGATCAAGTTTGTCTCAGTAGCCGGATCTCAAAATCCAAATCATATCAGACAATCACAGCCAAGCTTGGCTATGCTTGTGTATGTGTTGGTCTTCTCTATGTTAAAATCATATTTTGCTTTCATTGTTCTGTTTATAGCACAATCCCGTCATCGCGAATGTGCCATGTGCCTGGGGGTGTTCACGTCACCGAGAATCCTACCGTGCTTCCACACGTTCTGTGTGGGTTGCCTGAGACAATTGGTCCACAAACGCAAAAATACCGGGTCGTTCCCTTGCCCAACCTGCAGGACCTCAGTCCAGATCCCAGCGGGGGGCGTGGATAGGTTCCAAGTCAATTTCTACATCCAGGCTGAGGTAGAAGGTCAGCGATCAACGTCTGGAAAAGTTGCCACGTGCGAGATGTGCGGCAAAGGTTCGGCCAGCCACAAGTGTAGCGATTGCGACCAGCTTTCCTGCGACGCCTGCACGGCGATCCACGCCTCCATCAAGGCGACCAGGTCTCACACTGTGCTCAACCTTCAACAGGCCTCGGGAAGCCTGCCCGGCCTGACAGTCAGCAAAGAGCGCTTCTGCAAAACCCACAAAGACGAAAAGATCCGGTTTTTCTGCACCCAATGTTCTGCTGTCATCTGCCGAGACTGCAAGCTGACGTCGCACGAAGGTCACATCAGCACCGATCTGTCGGAAAAGAGCGCTGAGGCGAAGTCGTTGATTCTTCAAGTCACCAACAGGGCGCACAGCAACCTGGAGCCTAAGTTGAGAGCAGCGCTGCAAACCGCCACGAGTCACAAAGCGGCAGCGCAGACAAACCAGAAGGAAATGGAAAGCACACTTGAGCGACGCGCGGAGGAGCTAAAAAGAGAGATTGACGGGAGCCTGGCAAAGGCCAAAGAAAAGCTCAGCCAAGAAACCAGCGATGTGGCCCGCGTTGCCTCGCAGTGCATAGATCACATGACTCAAGAATTAACATGTTTTATCAGTTTCACGGAGCATGCGCAGCGCGTTGCTGTGAGCGGATGTGACGCAGATGTCTTGGAAATCCCTAACGAAATGAAGCAGTTTTTCGGCGTTGCGAGCGATGAGGCTTGTGCCCTACCGTACGGTGGTTCCGTCCAGACGTACTCTAGCATGCACATTCATTCAGTGGCAAGAACGGCCAGAAAAAAAGATATTCGGCAGATTGAACAATTTAACGCTGACGTGACACAAACAATGGAATCAGCTGTAGCGGCCTCCAAGCTGAATTCGTTCACTAGCGAAGAATGGAATACAGTCATCCAGCTTAAAAAAGCTGAGGAAAAAGCACAGTGCTATGGCTGTTCATGCGAGTACGACAAAGATTTGGTCTGCTGTCCACAATGTGGCGCCGACAATCCGCCTGGAGACCCACGGAACGCTGGTTTCGGCAGAAACACCGGAGCATATGGTTACGGCAGGGGTGCCAGTAACTATGTTTATGGTGCCACCAACGTGCAGTGCCAGAAGTGCGGCAGGAGGTATAACGTTAACAATGGATGTCCAGGTTGCGGCGCACAGCATGCTGGTTCACACAGTGACCCCTTGACCACCATCAAAACCGCCATTCCTCACTTCATTGGTCACGTGACCAGATCTCGCCCGTCGCAAGAGGAGCAAGATAGTACGTTATTCAGTCAATTAATGTCAGGCTATACTGCAGCGACACAACGTCAAAAGCGGGCACTGCCCGGACAGCAGAAAACAGTCAGCACAAAAAGTTACTGCAGCGAGATTACCAGTGAGATTGGCGCCATTCAAATGTTGCTGTCGGGAAGGCAGACAGGGTGGGAACAAGGCCAAAGCTTGCCTGGTGAATTCTCGGCGATGCAGTCGCTCCAGTCTGCTTGGCAGACAGAAGCAGAATACCGAAACTAAGATCACTTAAAGGCACAGTAAGCCTCCCGTAAACCATCACAGATACGGTCAAGCTTTTACACACAGTACAAACACCCTTTCATTTAAACACTCACCGATTGAGAACATCCTAGGTGCCCTCCGTAGAGAGCGAACAATTTTCAAAGAATTTATTTTTGCGTGGTTTATCTTACCCCTGAGCCATCGTGAACCCGTGTGATCCAGTTTCCCTTTTTCACAATGTAGTCGTCAGTTAGTCATTTGAATGCGACTCGATGTGAGCTTATCTACAATAGCACGTTTTTATGCACGAAACAAACGGCTGTGGTTCACAAGAACTCTAGCGATGGCTTTTGACTGTTGAGAGGAACGGCGATATGCACTGTAAACCGTCGTCTGCTACGACCCTTGCGTGACCCTGCTTCCGGGTTTGTACTGATCTTGTCTTGATGAAAAAAGAATTCTTTTATGATTAAAGAATGTTTGTGTAACAAGCTGTCAATCTATTATTTAGATTTTAAAAGTTAGGTCTAGCGCAAAAACGCACCTTGGTCCAAAAACATTCTGATAATCATCGATTAACGGCTATCGCCAGTTTACATCGATAGAATCAGACCCGAAGGGAAGTAACTCAATTTTTGACCTGAGTTCAGGATGGGTCCAAAAAGTGTTCGAGACAATCTGCAAAATTAATTCTTTAAAAACTGCTTGCTCTTTACGTAGGGCACCTAGGATGTTCCCGTTTGGTGAGCGTTCAAATGGAAGGGTGTTTGTACTGTGTGTAAAAGCCTGACAGTATCTGTGATGGTTTACGGGAGGCTTACTGTCTGGGCGTGATTTCCGGTATCAGTTGAATAAAGTTCATAACAGCCGACCAGCACCAAAACGAAACGCCATTTGTAGAGGACCAAGTCCACGAAAATAAATTCTTTGAAAATTTCTCACGCTCGACAGAAAGCATTCAGGATGTTCCCGTTCGGCGAGCGTTCAAATGGAAGCATGCTTGTACTGTATGCAGACGCTCGGAGAGCTCTGTGATGGTTTACGGGAGGCTTACTGTGCCTTTAATGTGTGAACTCATAGATTCATGCTCTCTTTACAGAAGTTTTATGTTAAGTCTGTGGAAACTTTTGGCTTTGTTTGGTGGTTTAGTTGTTTGGGAATCAATAATCAAAATGGTCTGGACAGAGTCATGATAATGTGCAAGATTATGACTGACTGCGCTGCAAGAAAGAAGAGTGGTGCAAAAGACTGGGGTGACTGCGAGTTACAAGACACATAGTGTACTTGCTCACTTCTACGAAAGTTTGCTATCCCGCAGATTGTTCCATGTACCAAAAGTAAGAACTGTCAGTGATAGGAAGAGTTTTAAGCAATGTTTAATTACACTCTTAAAACAAACGCTACATTTTCTATTATGCGATCATTATGCTGCTGATAATTTCGAGTATATAGTTGTAAATTTCTCCTGTTGTAGTAGTTAATTTTTTAGATGAATTGACCGTGGGTTTTTCGTATGAGTTGTTTACATCTTAATGGCGAGAGTTCTATGCATTGAGGTGTTCAGTCCTGAACAGTTTTTTTTTATTAGGTAATGTTATTATAGATTTGAATGTAAATAATGTTGTATTTTCTATATGCACAACCACTGTAATTTCGTATGCTTGAAATAACACAGTTAATATTCGATTTGCTTTGATTTGTCTTATCCCCGTTTTATGTTTTATGTTTTTAATGTTGTTATGTGTTGCTTGTTTTTGAGGGTCACAGCTTTCATTTCTTACCTTACATCATTTTATCCAGTTGTTTATTCGGACATTTGTACATGACCACTAAACGCATTAATTTTATACATCCCACGTGTTGTCTGGCGACAGCCATTGCGTAAAGCTTATAATTATAGCCGGCCAGCGTGGGGAGGGGGGGGGGGGAGGGGGAGGGGGGGGGGTTGTGGCAGCAAAAGGATGGTTGGGAAAGAAAACAACAACAACATCATCAACAACAACATCAACAACAACAAAACCAAAGAGGAAAACACATTTCTTGAAGGTTAATCGAGGAACCAATAGTCGTTGTGGAAGATCATCATTATAGGCAATCGGCAACACGATTATAAGTGTTTGAAAGCACGGAGGAAAACGTCGCAGAGCTGCCAAACTTCTTCACGGTGGAGGAAAGGTCACGCTGCCCCAAAATGGGCGAAATCTTCCTGGCAAATCCTGGTAACATCCGTTTGGTGAAAGACTTATGTCTAGAACGTTGTCTTCGTTGATCACACGAGACGGATGGCTTGCAGTGATGCGTTGTCTTGAAAGAAGGCAGCAGCTATACTCACTTTTTGTTTAAAAATGTGCTCACTGAAGGCTTAAATACATGAATGCGTAACCAAGTGCCCAAATTACAAATAAACGAGTGAATCACAGGTTTGAAAGATAACTGGGTTTTTTTTGTTCAAGACGGTGTTGTGGAGAATATGATGGTAATGTGTGTATGTATGTGTGTGTGTGTGTGTGTGGGTGGGGGCATTTAAAACCAACCCAAAACTGTGTGTTTGTATGTGTGTGTGTGTGTATGTGTGTGTGTGTGAGTGTGTGTGTGTGTGCGTGTGTGCGTGTGTGTGTGTGTGTGTGTGTGTGTGTGTTTGCGTGTGTGCTTCTGTTTGTCTGCCTGTCTGTATGTTTGTCGAATTGCCTCTTACAATAGTGCAGTGCAAAGACATTCTGTTAAATATCAAATCCCGGCAGGGTGAATAAAGGGAGACTACGCGGCATTTACAATTTCCAAAGAGCATACGTAGTTGTTTCGCTTGGTTGAAAGAACTTTCCCTTCTACGTGAGCGAGTCAGAGAGTCAAAAGACACATTTTATTGCAATTCAGTCAACTGGGGGTTTGCAATTACACAGATTTTGTGATTGTTAAGATAGCCTTAATTCGGTTTTAGCTCACATTTGCCTGAACTCGGTTTTCCAAATGACATCGGTTTGATATCGAATGCAACGTCCCTGATGTCACGACCTAATACACACACACACGCGCACACACGCACACACGCGCACACACACACACACACACACACACACACGCACGCACACACACACACACACACACACACACACACACACACACATATACGCAACACCACTTTGAAAAAATCATTTACTATTTTTGCTTTCACAAAATGTAGCCGTGCAACTAAACAAGCTTTTTATCATTAAGCTCTATCTAAAATTATGCATTGTTATAATCACACGTACACATTAAGCCTATTTATTTAAATATATTATTATTATTATCAGAGCTACACCGCTTTCCCTGTATTATTGCTTGACAATTTGAAAGCCACAAAAACTGAGTACACAAATATAACTTACTCAATAAGCTACACAATTCGTGTAATTTATCCCCTAGGGCAGTACACATTACAAGTGCCTTCATGCCCACCTTACACCGTAATTACACTTAGCTGTCTAAGTGAACAAGAAGACTAAGTCATGGAAGCACCTGGTATCATTAAATTAAGTGTGCTTGTCACTTCCAGGTGCAAGCATCCCCTAGGGCTTTCAGTCATACCTTAGGAATATTTCCATTTGAAATTATACCAAGATGATGTTATCTTCTTGCAAAGAGTCAAAAACTGCACACACACAAAACTAGTGTACATGTCTCATAAAGGGTGTATATGGCGAACAATATTCACAACTGAATGTTCATTAGTATCCAGCCAGGACAGCGTGAGCCTCAATCAGGCAACCATTAAGGTCCCACACGTGAACCAACTACGTCAAAAGCCTACATAGAGAGAATTCTTTCAATTTTGGGTGGATTACGTCAAGACATGGTATTTTTGTACGTAAGTTATATGTTAAAGGTGTTAGTTGGGCCCATGTTGGCATACATCACACATTATTTAGCCCCAGAACGTGATCACGGGAAATGGAATTTATATTTTGGCGGGGGATCCGAACTGACAAACCGCATAAAGTTTCGCTGGCAGAACTAAAAGGATGTGTATATCTGTGGGATAGGTGTGTAAATGTTTTGACTGCTTATAAAGACCCTTAGCTGCGACAAAAAGGTAAACCTTTGCTTTGACAGTGCTATGAGCGGAACATAATCTTTGTTATCATACGAAGGTTTCCATATTTATCCTGATTAGTAGCCTAAGCTGTTCCGACATAAACCTTAACTCACTGAGTATCATAAATGAGAAACTAACCGTAGATATAGTTGTGATGTTTGCTTTATTGCAAATAATTGACACGAAATGTGTTTAAGCTCACCAAGTAACCTAGATAGGTCTGCAATTAACCCTATTGTTTAATACAAATACGGCATGATATTTAATTTACTGAGCAGCCTATATCGGTCTGCAAATCAACCCTCATGTTAACAAATTAAGCACTGCTATTTGACTTACAAAGTAGCATAAATACGAATGCAATTTACCCTACTGTTTACACATCAAGGAATGTTATTTAAACTTAACAAGTGAAGTAGACAAAGCTTTTCTATCAATCTTTCTTTTACCCATGTATTCAATTTACCCTACTGTTAACACAAATAAGGAATGTTATTTGACTTACCAAATAACCTAGACAGGTGTGCAATTTACTCTTTCTTGCATTGCACTATGGAATGTTTTTCAAAGTACCAAGTAACCTAAAGATTAACCCTAATGTATATCGCAAATAAAGGGATCTTACCAAAGCCACCAAGTGACATAGATGAAGGTGCAATTTCCTCCACTGTGTAACGCAATTAAAGAATGTTGCCAATCCACCAAGTAACATAAGTACAGCTGCAAATTACCCTATTTTGCAAAACAAATATAACTTACTCAATAAGCTACACAATTCGTGTAATGTATCCCACTGTTTAACAACATAAGAACAGGTTTAACGCCGAGTCTACGTGGATTTAAAAACATTGGTCGAAGTTCGCGGATCACGAAAAGGTGCGAGCTGAAGACAGGCGTCAGAACTATAATAGGTTGTTCGCGCCATTTACGAGTCTCAAATTAAAAACATAGACAGCATTTATAAAAATAAAACAAAAATTAAAAATTAAAAAAATTAAAAAAGAAGAAGATTACAACAAGGTATTAAACCATCACATTCGATTATTCTACTCAATTTAACTCATTTATTCAGTCGTCAATCTTGTGTAAAAGTCTAGGCTAATATCACATTATCAAGTTCCATACATCATCTTATATTTAGGGGCTCAACTTTACTAACACTTCATTTTCTTCTTATTTGGAAGCAATCCTTGCACTTACATAAAAGCATGCAATGCCTCTTTTATATACTTTTTCTCAGGCGTAGACTAGAAGCTTGTTATCTGTCAAAATGGAAAAGGGGTAGGGTAGTTAAAGCGCCACAGTTTAACATTAACACGGTAGAAAAAAACACATGAAGCATATGCACTGAATTTAACTGTAACTGCCCCTATGGTTATTAGCGTTACGCAAATCCTTGCCGGGCACTGCCTAAGGGGTATTCGTATTTTTTACTGTGGTTAAAGGTAAACCAAACCTCGGCGGTGATAAAATGTTGTATTACTTTTATCTGTATAATGTCACGTTTGTTAATGTGTCATGCTTGACATTTAGTTTCAAAAGATGGTACAAAGTTGTAATGTGTTCAGTTTACAAGCAAAGTATAATTCTGTGGGTTTGTGTGTGTGTCCCTTCTATGTTGTCCACTCTTCTTCAGGTATGATAATTTGACTTTCGATTTGTTTACATATACACTGTATAGAATCTTAGAAAATTCATCAGTATAGGTTTTGCTCTGAACAAAATTGCGCTTTTATGCAAAATTTTGGGCAGATCCAAAATTCATTGTCAGCCTGCCAACGCAGCCAGGAACGGAATGCACGGCAGTAGAATTACGTTAAAAGAGAACTACACAGCAGTTAGTTGGGTTACTCTAAATGCGTTATGTTTTATTATGTTGACCGCACCGGAGTTGTGCAGTTGAAAGTGTTCAATTTATCAATCACACACAAAAACAGGAGCCAAAACAAGCCGCGATTGCACCCAATGAGCTATTCAGGGTGGTTATATTTTCTTGCTGCTTGGTGAATATTGTGGAGAAAAACGGCTACAGGAATAATTTGTCTTTTCTCCATATGCAATTTTCTTCTTAAAGTATATAGAGTGGAGAAGAAGAGAAGGCGTAGAGAGCAGACTATATTATCTAAGTTAGTATTGAAACGGTGTGGAATTAAGATTCACACTCTAAAATCATGTTTGTTCTTTCCCTTAGTAAATGGTTTGAAAATAGGTATGTTCCAGTCCTTTCTCATTGTTCATGGAAGGTATATAAGCTGTTAGTTTGAGGTTCGGGGGGAGTCTGAACAACCAACCTGACTTTGTGTCTGAAGGGTATACCGGACTTCCCACTTAGAGTTACAGCATTGCTTCTTTGGGAATGGTTGTGGGAGGGTCCCAACCTGAGTACCGAACGGTTGTGGGAGGGTCCCAACCAAGTATGGAAGTATTTGTTGTCATCTCTAAGTTGTCCTCCGGGGTCTGAGCAACCAACCTGACTTTGTGTCTAAAAGATATACCGGACTCCGCCCTCTGGACTGAACTAACAGGGTTAAAAAACGCAAATACATCATTTTGGATGTATTTGCGTTTTGGAAAACATTTTGAATGTTTCTTATCGAATGTAAACAGTGCAAGATTTAAAGGGTTAGACCTAGTGAAATCACACTTTTGGAAAGCAGTATTAAAATATTGGCTGGATAATAACCACTACGATCGTGGGACAATCGGGCCGATTTTATTATGGAATAATGCATGCATAACGTATAGCACTTGGCAAAGTTTTATTTTTTGAGAGTTGGATACAACGAGGTGTATTGGTATTAACTGACATTGTACGTTCGGGAGATATATTATCATATCAAGATATATGTGATTTGATTGGATATTCGCCAAACCGAATTCTTGAATATAATGTTGTAAAAGCTGCTGTGTTAGGCGTCATCCTCGTCGTCGTCGTCAAACAGGCATGGTGTTAATTGTTGGTATTTGTCCAATTGAAGGGACAGTCTCATTCCATGTAAACTGCCGGCTATATCTGAGATGGTCAGCCGAACTGTTTTCACGAGAAGAGTGTGCCTTAATGTTATTTTACATTCGTCCTGACTTGCACTTTTTTTCTGACCGAAAACAAACGAACTTGTGGCCATTGCGTGTATACCAAGGTCCTCAAACCGACACATTGCACGTAAAACATAGTTTATCGATACCAACATTTGGCACACTTCTGTAAATCCAGGACACAAGAGCACATGCGCGCCCCTGACCCTATGGGGCCAGGACACCAGTTTTAAATGTGCTGGCTATCTATGTAGCAGTTTTATCAACAATAAGCCTCTCAGTGCAGCATGTAGATCTGATAACCGAAGGGAAGTAAGCGCTCTTGTCATAGTAGTGTAATGCCAATGGAGTAAACGTATTCTCCTGGCACCTGAGAGAATAACAAGCATTGAAATAAAAAACGCTCGCGCTAGACCCGAGTACTCTTCAGACTGGCTCGCTCCCCCAATATGAAAGTTTTTGTCTTGTGCACGTTTAAGACCAAGTGATTGCTCTGTGTGAATTACAGGCATTCCCTTTGCTATATAAATACATTGCATGCGAGCCGAGGATGTGCGTGGTGACTGGCCTTTCTCTTTTATTTGATCACAGTGAAAAATATACTGCCGACCCTCTTCATAACTGGTGAACTGGTGGCCCACGAAGTTCTTTTACTGTCCTGGCTCGCGGATTCTTGCATTTATCACGCCCCAGGCAGTTTTACCAAATTCTTTAATGTAAAGTGAAGGTAAAAGACTGAAACATATATATGTAAACAAAGGAAACCATAAGAAAAAATACAAATCAATATGAAAAGAATCAAAACACAAAATCGCGACCTCTAAACCACCGCAGTCGCGACCGAGCAACCAACGCTTGGTAGAAAATGGGGTACACAAAAAATCAAATTATTCAAACACACAACGCGCAAAGCCTGGCTGGCTGTTCTATCAGGCTGCCTGGCTGGCTCTTGCTCCGTGTGAATTCCTCCCACCGCCAAGTCGTTTTTGTGGTTTAATTCGCATTTAGGTCCCAGGTAACATTATGAAGTTTTAATACAATCAATCGGACCTATTATCAAGTTAGTGTATCAACTTTTGAACGAACTGCCCCCAGTAGTTTTCCAGCAATAAGCTGTTAAGTCGAGACAGACACACACACACACACACACATACACACACACACACACACACACACACACACACACACACACACACACACACACACACACACACACACATACACACACACACAGATACACAATTAAAGTCTGTTGAGCCCAAGTACTAGCGTACTCGGGGATAAACAAGCTATTTTCCTCCTCATTTCGTTTAAGATTTTGGCATGTTCAAAATTAGAAAAACAAAGTCAACTGTCACCTTACATTGTGTGTGTTTAGGTAATCAAAATGTTTAGCTTTATTGAAACAAGAAAATGGGATTTGGAAGGGAAAGGTGACTACCGGTCCCAGTAAGGGGGGGGGGGGGGGGATGCTAAATTCACAAACAATCTCCGGCTAGACTTACTCATATGAAACTTTCTTATCGTAACACTGTCTTCGTTTGAAACGTAATTTCACTCATTCACAGCGGGTGACCCGGCCGCTGCAGTAAGCGTTTAGTAGAAAATGACAGAGTGTGTGCAAAAATTAAAGGTCACAGAATTAAAGCGTACAACCTAATTCAGGCTTGAACAATTGCATTCAAGTCCTGGGTTCATTCAGGGCAGATAGGCGCATAAAGTGTGTGTGTGTGTGGGGGGGGGAGATAGTGAAAGAGAGAGAGATATTGAGTGAGATAGAGAATGTGTGAGAGAGATATTGAGTGAGATAGAGAATGAGTGAGAGAGATAGAGGAAGCGTCTGTGTCTATATGTGCATGTGTGTGTGTGTGTGTGTGTGTGTGTGTGCGTGCTTGTTTATATCTGTCTGTCTTCTGACAGAAAAAATAAAATAACACAAGGGAAATGAAAAGAGCGGGTACCGAAAACACTACGTGTCCATAATCACGAGTACCAGTGGTACTGTTTTCATAAAATGTTCTTCCAAATCTGTACCAAAGCATACTCACGCCGTATAAACGGTTGCATCGACTAAAAGCCGCGGGATCAGGACACGCGAGGTGAGTTTCTCCACAAAATTACACATCTCTTCTCTTAATTAGTAGATTATCATATAACTTTTGCTAACACTTTGAGCTTAGGTATTGTAGCATCACATCATCGATTTTTTTCATTGATTGCATTTACGTGTGAATGTTGAACTGTGATTATTTACACTTTTTCAAGCGCATTTTTGTACATTTTGACTTTCAACCTTCACCACCAAAAATCAAGCTTTCGGACAAAGCTACAGACAATTAAGATGTAATCAATGATTATTTATTTACCATTGGGTTACATTTTATTAGCTAATGTTACATGGTTACTTCATATTTTACGGATATGTAAAGACACCAAACAGTTTGACGTTTGTACACCATGGAAGAGCATGGTTGCACGTCGCGACAATATTTGATTGCCAGCGGTTGTGCACCATGGGACATTGTCCTTCTAAATTTGCCCGTAATATCAAGTTATATTAGGTGAATGTCTCAGCTCTTGTTTTGTTATGTTTTTATTGCCCCCCACCACCTTTAATGCCAATGTTTTGTGCTTTTTTACGATCCGATAACTCCAAATTTTGCTTCTCTGCAACCCCCAACCCCCACGGTAGCGGGCTACCACCCCCCACCGATCCCGGCAGACGAAGCATCATTCACATCGATTGATTCATCACTGTCCTAATTTGATGCTGGTTCGTCCGTTTTGTTCTCGTCCGCTTTGCATTCGACAGTTTTGCATTCGTCGGCTTTGCATTCTATTGTGATAGTTTCATTCTTATGGCCAACAATGTGGTATCCCTCTGCTACTGTCTTTGGGATTACTTCGAAGTCTTTTGAACAATATCTAAATAACCCGGCTTTATCGTCAAGCCGAAGAATGCGAAGCTTCACATTTTCAGTGGGGTGTAATGATAAAGCATGATCGATAGCGGTGATGAATTCTTCACATTTTT